>NW_009607628.1:0-27087 GCF_000690535.1 Cariama cristata | reverse complement strand
CCAGTCAAAGCCATGAGCAGTCAGTTTCTCCAGAAGAATGCTGCGGGAAATGGTGTCAAAGGCTTTATTAAAGTCTAGGTAGACGACATCCACAGCCTTTCCCTCATCCACTAAGCGGGTCACCTTGTCATAGAAGGAGACCAGGTCAGCCAAGTAGGACCTGCCTTTCACCAACCCATGCTGACTGAGCTTGATCACCTGGTTGTCCTGTACGTGCCCTCCTTTTGTTGTTAATGTATTTATAGAAACATTTTTTGTCTTTTGCAGCAGTAGCCAGATTAGTTTCTAACTGGGCTTTGGCCTTTCTGATTTTCTCCCTCCATACCCCCATGACACCCTTGTAGTCCTCCTGAGCTGCCTGCCCCTTCTTCCAAAGGTCATAAACTCTCCTTTTTTCCCTTAGTTCCAGCCAAAGCTCTCTGTTCAGCCAGGCCGGTCTTCTTCCCTGCCGGTTCGTCTTTTGGCACATGGGGACAACCTGCTCCTGCACCTTTAGGATTTCCTTCCTGAGGAATGCTCAGTCTTCCTGGACCCCTTTCCCCTTTAGGACTGTCTCCCAAGGGACTCTGTCAACCAGCCCAAGGTTCCTGAACCAGCCAAAGTCTGCCCTCCGGAAGTCCAAGGTAGCAGCTCTGCTGAGACCCCTCCTTACCTCTCTGAGAAGCAAAAACTCTTGTATCACTTCATGATCGCTATGCCCAAGATGGCCTCCAAACATCACATCAGGCACAAGTCCTTCCCTGTTCACAAACAACAGGTACAGTGGGCACCTTCCTTAGCTGGCTCCCTCACCAGCTGGGTCAGGAAGGTCTCTTCCACACACTCCAAGAACCTCCCAGACTGTTTCCTCTCTGCTGTATTGTATTTCCAGCAGACACCTGGCAAGTTGAAGTTCTCCATGAGAACAAGGTCTAGTGATTGTGAGACTTCTCCCAGCTGCTTTTAGAATATTTTGTCTGCCTCTTCATCATGTTTGGGTGGTCTATAACAGACTCCCACCATGATATCTGCCTTGTTGGCCTTCCCCCCCGATTCTTACCCATAAAAACTCAACCATATCATCACCATCATCAAGCTCTAGATAGTTACAATATATGCAGTAGAGTTACATTTTTATTTAAAAAAACTCCAACAAAACAACCAAAACTCCAACATTCAGTAATCCATTCAGTACAGAGCCGCGTTTATTTGCATTTTCTTCCCTTTCCACTCTCTGGTGTTAAGGATCATTCTTCATGGCTCAGGAGCCTACCTGGAACTCCAGGGCCAGATGTTTGCAATATTGTTTAAGGCACTTGCCTGGAGAAGGACAGCTGAAGACTTGGAACCTCTGCTGTTAGTGTTAAACTTGAATTCAAGCCTCTCTCTTCCCAAGCATATTCTACTTGCATATTACACTAACAATGACCACTGTCCCTTCCATGACCTTGGCGACCTTCAACAGAAAACAACTAACAGTTGTCTATACCAATATTTTTTACTGACTCAGAGGAACCAAGAAGGAGTTTCTGGGTAATGAACCCTATTTCATGTGGTCATTTATGTCAGTATGGAATGTCTGTTTCGTACACACTTGAAGATCCCTCAAATCTATTGACATTATGCAATTAATTTCCTCCTGGGTAGCCAGCATAAATCCCAATGACTTCAAGTTAATTTTTAATGATTGAACTACAAACGGTTTTTCAAATTATTTTATTAAGGAGATATTGTCATAAAGTAAAACAAAATTCTTTAACCCTTTCCTGTCAAAAACCATAACAATATGTGGCTTCACTCTCATATTTGAATGACAGTTACCTTTAATGCCTAAGCTGTTCTAATGATTACTGTAATCATCATAAAATTGAACAAAGCTGCAAACTTAGATCTAATTCAAAGCCCACTGAAACCCCTAAATGAATTTAATTGTCTTCATTGGTATTTGGATCAGACCTCCTGATATGAGGAATAATCATAAATAATCAGGAAGAGAATAAAAATAAACCTGCACCTCATGAATACAGGGTGAAAGCTACCATGCATAATGCAAAAATGCAGGCAGGAAAAAAAACCCCACAAATGGGAAATCCTGAACAGCATGCTCAATCAGATTATTTCAATGATATGCTTGCTGGTGACCTTCAACTAGGTGATAAGCATAATTGGAAAATGTAATGCATTATGCATTCTAGTGTATAGTCCAAAAGCTCAAATTGCCCCTTTGTCCATCAATCATTAGTTCATATGGGGAAAGGACCAATGTTTCATAGTTAATGTGCTAGTATGTGATTCCATACATACTTAAAATCTGTTAATTTTGCCTTAATATATATACCCATGCTCCAAATAATGACTTCTGGAATTTGTAAATCTAGTATTTCCTCTCTTCACTCTAAACGTGTACAGTACTTAGGGGAGATTTCAATTGTGCGTCTGTCCTGATAAAGACAAAACCTTTTCCATTACTTCAAACTCTTCCCTTAGGACTCAGAAGCTGTCAGATTCATGTTTTTGTCTGGACTTCATCGTCATCTAGAGACAACTTTATCCATGCCGGTAATGTAATTTTTCCCATAACCAGTGCTATCCCTACTGCTACATTTTTATGTAAGATATGATAAATTGTAGTATACATTTCTCATTTGATCATTATTTCTTTTTTCCCTTAGATTTCTACACCTTTCACTGAGTCGAGATTTACTAGTCCCTCTTAAATTAACCTGACTTTAGTCATCTAGTTAGTCATCTAGCTTTATGACTTGGGTTTATTGACCTTTACTTGCTAGATAATTATACCTTTCATCATAATTTTGCACATTCTGTACTGCTCTTTAAATAGATATCCCCATCTAGATAACCTGCATGAAAAGGAATCAGAAAGTCAGTCTAAAAGAAAGGATTAGAAAGCAGAGACATGTCACAAAAGGCAAATTCGATCATGTTTGCACTAACTTTCTCAAATTAGTACTAGGTTACAGAAGTCCACTATTTGCTAATTTGTAGCCAAACTGAGAGATTAATGTACAACAGGCAATATCGAAATCCAGAAGGAGCTATTGCTATCTTAAAGGTTGCCTATTTATAGTTTCAGAGAGATTCAGGGTCTGTGTAGCGAAAATCTCCACAGAGGATTACCTAGGTACACTGCTATTCCTTTTTTTTTTTTAACCCAGAATGACCTCAATGTTCAAAATTGCTCAACAAGGTCAATGATTATGTTATCAACTAGAATTATCGGGATGTATCAGTCATGCCATCAGAAGGGAGACGGATGTTTACCACACTGCAAGTTTTTATTGGAACATATTCCGAGAATGTCTTAAAGATCTGTTTCCTTCATTATCATCCTGTTAGATGAGAATCACTTGCCTTGTAGTTAGATATAAAACCCCAGTTATTTATGAGGATTAATGATTTAAATAGTCATCCATTAAACAGTTTATAATAGTCGCTACTGATCTTGAAATCTATGTATTTCTTTGTGTTTACTGATAATTGTGGGAGTGATTTATTTACCTACTTAGATAAACTATGTATCTCTAAAGCTATTTTGTGAAAGGATTAAAAATAAAACTTTTGTGTACATGTATGTATGTATATATAAAAAGTAGGTGCTGGAGGCAGGTGCTAAGGATCAAACTGTACAAAACAAAAGAAGCAGACTGCAATCAAATATCAGGACTCTGTGGCTATGTACAACTATGTACAAAATAATTTTACGTAACTGTAGAGACAGAGCAATAAAACTTTTACCTGGGTTAAATTTCAACAGAAAACACAAATGCAAAAAATCTATTGATCTTAGTAGTATATTTTAACAGTCTGCTCAACAAAGTATTTTAGTCCCAGAAGATACTGTCTAGGATACTCAGGATGTAATAACTTGGGCATGTTGGGGAGGTGTTTGAAAAAACTTATTTTTTGCCTGATTATATAAGAAGAATCTGCTGGCAAGATAAGCAATCTGTTTTGGCACTATCTATAGAAATTAAGGTCTGCAGTTCTGCAAAGACTTAGCCATGAATGTCTCTTATGTAAACAATCCCATCAATTTCAGTGGAACTGTACATGAACACAGTTTGACTATAACGCAAGATTTTCTCAGGATCATGAATCTTAACATGACAGATATTCTGAAAAATCTATGTTAATGGAAGGAGTATTATGACATTAGTATATTTTAACAGTTTCTTGTTGTTCACTTAGCCTGATATTTCATTAATCCAGACTAAGGTACCTTCAATTCTTTCACAAAATCTGAGCTTTCAGAAGGGCCATGGTCATTTCGTGTACCTTGTGCAAGGGCCTGACTTTGCAAGGTATCAACTGTCTTCTGCTACCCAGGAAGAATATCAGCACCTGGCTGCACAGTGAACCTTGCAAAAAAAGATCTAAACGAAGGCAACGTCAGTCAGCAGAGAGCTCAGAAAATGAGTCTTGTGATCCGTAACATTTACGTTGGTAACAGTGAGCGCTGGGGACAAAGGAAGGATTTGGGAAGAGTATAGTGCTGCAAGGATGCAAATCATGTAATTATTTGTCTTGGCAGTTTGCTTGTTTGCTTTTTGATGTGTCATATTCCTAATTTTTAATAAAAATAAAATCTTTGTCATTATTTTACAGTGACGTAATTGACATAAAGGCCAAAAGCATAAGTAAATAGGTCACAGAAATTTAATGTGTGTACAACTGCAAGAGTTTCAAATGCTCCAATATCCTTCATTCATGTAGAGTACAGAGAAAAGAATCACTCTCCAAGAAGTTGCCAGTACCTTAGGTCTACAATAAAATGTAGGTTAATTTTAATGTAAGAGACTGATCCGGCATACAAATACTCAAATTCAGCATTATGTACAAGCCTGAAGTCTGTTACTGATTTAAAAGTGCTTACTGGGATGTATATATGTGTGCACATACAAACATACATATATATGTATGTCTTATTTAACTGCATAACAATTAAATATAATTGAAGATAGAGAAGTAGGCTTCTTAGAAGCAGTACACTTGCTGAGATACTGTGTCCCTACTACTGCTTTCTGCAGGATCATATCAACACATTATTTTCAGTTTTAAAAAGAAACAGCACCACCTTGTATCCTGAAATAAAGCTACAGCTATTCGATACCTTAGTGGCCATACAATATGTACACATGCATAGAAACAACTATTCATAAAAAAGTAAATGTTTTTGTATTAGAAATGTCAAATAGAACATTAAACCTTGAAACCTTGGTTGAAGACACATCTATTTTTAGAAGAATATTATTAAAGGGAGTTGGATGAGTACTTGAACTAAAGTATGTTGCTTTTCATTACTGAAGGCCCTTGAATTTTGTTGTTTGTGGAAGAAAATATTACATTCAATTTGTGTTATCCACAGGATAATACTACTTGGTTTTGTTATCTAAACAGTGGTAGATGTTGGTGAAAATGCTTCCAAAAAGGTCTGTGTAAATTATTAATCAACTATATTCATTAGCTGATATTTGCTCTGCTGCACTTTAAATGTTTATCACTGAAAGCAGAGATAATACAGTATGTTGTAGGTAACTAGCTGTCCACCAGTGAGTAACAAAAGACAAATTGTTATGTAGTCCACAGCTGAAAAATTTGTTGTCCAAATTATATAGTGAAAATTAGTTAATATATTAAAAGTAAATTATGATCTTTTCATAAACCATACTTCATAAAAAAGAATTATATTTGTAATGAGAACTGTTTGCAACTAATCTTTCAAAGTACTTGTTAGAGAGAGAACTGTTTCCTCACTCATCACTAGTATGTGGTGGGTGCTAAGACAAGGATGGTTGGAAAAATGCCCTTCAATTAGATACACTTTTTGTAGTATCACATCAGTCAAACAAACTAAAAAATCTCTTACAGAAGTGGAACTCATTAAAATTGCAGTCAAGTACTGTGTGGTGTCTTGTTTTGTTTCCTCTCCATTGCTTACAACACCCTGCAGAAGGCAGGAGACAAATTTTCTTTCACTACCAATTTTGACTTTTCTACTTCTAAATACTATTTTTCCCATGTCACTCATCTTCCAAGCTCTAAGGGCAAGATTTGACTGCCATTACAGCTGACTGAACTACTGAAACAAAAGTTAATCATTTCTAACTCTCAGAAAAGAATGCAGGTCTGACCTCAACTGCTGCTAATATCAACATTTTAAAATCTCAGTATATGCAAAAAAATGTAGTTAACCTGATGCCTATAAATGCTCTTGGATAAACTCTTAGCTACAGGATTTTTTGAAGGGTCCTTTTCACTGGAATCTGTAGAATATATAAGCTTGAACTTCAAGGAAGGTCAGATTTAATTGAGTAGGAATATTGCTGAGTTAGGGACCTGTTCGATTCACTAGGAAAGAAAAAAAGTATTTTCATTTCCTGGTTTGCAGAAATTAAAAGAAAACTGATGTGGGAGATATGCAATCAGTTCAACTGAACGCAGAAGACTCCTGCAGAACTTGGCATAATTTGTAAGTCATTCAGTTTGAGAGATTAGTGGGAAAGCAGTAGACAACATGAAAAGAAAGATTAAAGCAAAGAAGGAAGCTAAACACAGTGAGAGAGGTGACTGGAGAAGAAAAGGAGAAGATATATAAAAACAACATTTGTATTAAAAATCAGAAGAACAACAGTTGTGGCTTTATCTGAACCAGAGAACTATTGCAGATCCTTCCAATGTTTGTTGGAACTACAGCTACATAGGCCTTTCTTGATGTTTTCTGTATTTTTCACTAGCAACTTTCTTTTGATATATTTCATGTGTTTATCATTTTGGGACAGATTTTTTTTTTCTAAACTTGCAAGCGTTTTAAGAAGGCTTAAGCTGTAGCCTAACTGTGGAAGTGCTTGAATTCATGCTGCCCCTCACTGCTTGGCCTCAGGACCCAGTCATGAGCTCGCTTGTGTAGAACCATTTTTTAAGAGCTGCTCCACCTCTGTTTCCAATGGAAATTGAAGTGCTATCCCCAAACAATACAGAACTCTCTTCAACCTCCATAGAATCCACAGCTGTTTCAGAGTAATCCTAAAACATGCTAACAGGAGAAAAACATTCACCAAATATAGTGACAATGACTAACAAAACAAAGAAACAAAAATCTGCCACACAGGTTTTTCTCTCCCTTTTTGTATGAAAAAGCCAGGAAGCTAATACATTCATTTAGGAGAAGAGGGTTTTGTTCCTCATTCCAGGACTTCTCACACAGTGGATCCAATAGCTGCTGAACAATGTTTAAGAGAGTTAATGGGTAGATGAGAAATTTATTTTCTTTAGAAATCTAAGAAGGTTGTTATTAATAAGGCAGATAGTTGCTGTCACGATGGAAATATGGTTTTCCTATCACACTTTTTCATGATATTTTCATGTACTCTTTTCTCTATTTTTGTTCCCCTGACAGCACGGCAATAACAATGTTTTTCTGTTTCTTGAAATCCCTAGCGCGTGGGACAAAACATTATATAAAGTGTGCATATATAAATGCATCTCCAGGAGCAACTGTTGAAGATGCTGAACAGTAATTGACTGTGCCTATTTCATAACATTTTTATAAAGTGAAGAATGCAATGCTGTTGGACACATTTAACCACATTTTGATTTAAACATACCGTGATATTTCTACAATTCATATTGAACAGCAGCAGATTTCTCACTTCATAAAGAGCCCCATCCTGCCTCTTTCAGTTAAAAGTACAAGTTACAGTGGATATATTAAATCCCTTTGCTGTGTATTCTTTCAGAATTCTTAATAATGACTTCTTCTATGTATGCAAAAGCATACGGACCCATAACGATGTTTACAGCATCATTAGTATTTAGTCATGATTCTGAGACTATAATTAAGTACTAACACTTTATATTTTTGGGGGAAACGGAACAATTTCTAGAACATTCCATGATATCATATAGAGTTTTGGGTTTTTTTTTTTCAACTACTGACATACTTGTATGATTATTTTTTTTTTAATCACTGGAATTAGCTTTTATGATTGCATTTTCCTGATTTTGCATAAATATTTATCTAACTTAATAGTATTCATTAGCTAACCAAGATAATTTTGGACTAGTAAACCACTAAATTTAAACAAATGTAACCACTATGTTTCTAATAACCTGAACTGAAACACTAAAATTGTGACAGAAATATCCATTTATCCACAATACGTTTAAAAAAAAAAAAAACTTAAGAAAATGGATAAAGTACCTGTTGGAAATGGAAAATAGAATAAGAATGTTCTGAGGCTGAACCAATGATGCTATGCAAAGTTGTATTGTGGTATTTAAAAATAGCTGCAAGTTAACTTGTGTTTACTATTTGCTTGCACTGATTACTAGTCTACAGACTTCGATACTGTTTGTTTTGATTCTATGAAACGCATTTTAATAACAGCAGAAAAATACATTTATTTTTTCTTTTTTTTAATTAATCAGCTTCTGAACAATGCAACATATGCTCTTATTCATGTGTACCTACACAAAGAGTATCTATCCAAGCTGGGGGCAGTGGCATATTCTGCCTCTTCTACTGAGGTTGAGAGCATGAATCTTCACTAGAGGAGGGAAGGTGAAAGAAATATATTTCATACAGTACTTGCACAAGGATCTGTCCTTCCCTGGTGGTACTGAGTAAAGGGAATGATGGTGGCTCCAGCCGCCCATAGTGACATAAGAGACCGACGGACTTGGAAATACACAGGTCTGGTGAAAGCAGTGGCCCGAAAGACCTTCCTGCAAGTGAAGGGAAACATTCTGCATCCCTTCTCAGTAGCTCCTCCTTGGCCAGCAGGACATGGTTTTACAGCTATTAATGCATGCAGCTTCAGTTTCCTTTCCGTATGTGGTTCATTCCAACATAAGCACTTGACAAAAGCGATAGCTGCTTTTCTGTGTTTTTCTCAATGGTACCAGACACATAAAATGAGTATAGGAGGAATAATTAGAAATTGATGCAACAATAATTGTCCTTGGTAGAGATGTTCCTCTTTCTCACTTCTTATAAAGTTATTATATTATTAGTATGATTACTGTATGAAATCCAATCACAGTCTGTGAGAAGAAAAAATAAATACAAATTTTAAATTGGAACAAGTAGCTTAACAGCTTTCAGAGGTGTTTTGTGTGCTTTTGGTATTTCTCTCACATCAGGCTCTGGCAAGAATCCCAAGGCCTGAATGGCTTTGTACATTTTATTTATTAAAATACTCTGGAAACAGATTAACTTCCTTTGTGCATTATTTATTATTGTTTCACCTGCCATCGAAAGGAATAGCATGCACACTGATGAATATACTGAAGGTGGCCTGCTTTCAGTGTAATGAAACCACAGATGCCTGTCATTCAACTTTCACAATGCTACTTCATGAAAGACACATTTTGAACTCCTACAGAAAAATTACAGTCTGGAGATGCTTGCATGAGGAATCAAGGAGCTCATTTTATTTTCCTGGATTGATAGTTGGCACTGCTCTTGGACTCAAGTTCTTTGCTACTTATTTTGAGTGAGACCTACAATATGAATATCAAACTACAAAAGAAGTTCAGTTTAAGCTGTAAACCAATGCAGAGATGAAACAGTCCTAGTATTTCTATTGGAAAGCTTTTCTATGCATTTCCCTTTTTAGCCTTGTTCATTAAGGATACAGGTCTTCCTTCTGAGATATTAATTTCTGCTACCTGGTTCTCTGATTTTATGCACATGAAGTAGATGAGGAAAAGTTACACGGAACACTTGCATATGGGTGGAAAGTCTCCACTGACTACAGGGCGCTGTATTTGGCGTTATTCCAGAAGTCAAGTCACTGCCCAGCATTTGCCCTGACAGTAGGTTTAGCTTTTCTCTTTTTTATATCACAGATAGCTGTATCATACTTTGCTTAAGTAAAAGCAAAATGAATAACCCAAGGTAAATCAAACTTTCCTGTTTATAAGCAAAATAAAACAATGAACATGGAATGTGACCCCTAAAAGTGATGAAGCTGCATCCCAGTAGTAACAAATTTGCTCCTGATTTAGATTATATGTGTCAAGGTTTCAGATACCTCTTCACAATATACGTGCTGCTCAATTTTCACACTTGCAAATGCATAACCTTCTCATTTATATGCAACTACTAGCATGCTATTTACTTAAGGTATCTGCTTCAGCCTTTGCCAATCTGTTCCTGAATCATTAGCATCGTCATCTAAATATTTGGAACGATGTCCTTTTTTAACTTCCTTGATAATTATTTTTCTTCCATGGAGTTTACACCCTTTAAATATCATATCAAGTCATACCTATTGTGGCTGCTTTATGTATGCAGAGTATTTAGCTCTTATACCGCTTTTTCTTCTCTTCTCAGAAATCAATCCCTCCTGGTTTGCAATCATTTTAGTACTTCTCTCTCTGAACTATCTACCTAGAAAGCCTCTCAGAGCTGTCCATACATTTCAGGTGTTGAGATGCCTGGAATCGAGCACAGAATTCCTGACACAATCTCGCAAGAGCTACACAGAGATTAACACTTCATTTCTGCATGACTTCACGCTTCAGTGCTAGCAGGTAAAAAATCCCACTTGCAATCCTGCCCTGAGATGCACTGAATGAGTTAATTTACAATTTACGGTCCACAATCACCTCAAGGTCTCTCTTACTATTAGTCCTTTTCAAGTTTATCCTTTGTATAGAATATTGCAATTCAGATTAATTCTTTCATATATTTTTCATCTAAATTCACTATGGTTTTAATATTTATTTCTCCTTATTTTTGTATAAGTACTGTCACTCTGTACTGTTCCTTAACCCCACGAAGTATCACATGCATGTCATAAGTAACACCCTAACACCGGGCCCATTATGGAAAATATGGTACAAACACAAAGTAGTCAATAATTTCCACCTCAGTTACCTGCAATCTACAGATAAGATAGGCTATAAGACTTGAGCCAAGCTAAGTATGGTGGGTTGACCTTGGAGAGCTGCAAGATCCCCAGCCAGCCACCCTCTCATCCCCTCTCCTCAACAGGACCGGGGGAGAAAATAAGATGAAAAAGATCATAGGTCGAGATAAAGACAGGGAGATTGCTTACCAATTACCGTCATGGGCAAAACAGACTCAGCTTGGGGTAAACTGATTTATTTGATTACCAAGTGATATTGATTTGGATGGTAAGAAACAAAGACAAAAATTAAATCAACTACTTCCACCAACCCCTTTTTTCCCCCAGGTTCCACTTCTTTCCTTCATTCCCGACTCTTCTACCTCCCCCCACCCCAGGCGGAGCAGGAGGACGGGAAGGGGGGGTAGAGGTCAGCCTATAACAGCACCTCTCTGCTGCTCCTTCCTCCTCACACTTTCCTCCTGATCCTGCATAGGTCCTCTCCACGGGGTGCAGTTCCTTCGGGACATATCCATCTGCTCATGGGGTCCTCCATGGGCTGCCCCTCCTCTAGTGCCTGGAGCACCTCCTCCCATCCTCCTTCCCTCACCTTGGTGCTCTCAGGGTTGTTTCTCACATTATTTCCCCTCACTCCTCACTGCCCGTCCCTTTCTGAAACACGCTTTCCCAGAGGTGCCACCATCTTGGCTGTGCCCTGCGGGGGTCGGCTGGAGCCGGCTGGGACCGGCCGGGGTCCCCCCTAGGGAGCCCCCGCGCCAACCGGCTGTGTCCGGCACGGGGCAGCCCCGGCCTCTCCTCACAGAGCCCGCCCTGCAGACCCCGCTGCCAGTGCCTCAGCACAGACCCCCAGTACACTAAGAACCAGAGGCAGGCTAAAAATATGAACAGCATAATGACAATGAGTGACATATTAGCATCTAGAGATTTTGTTTTGGGGGTTTTTTTTGGTGGATTTTAATCAGAAGATTAAACACAGACTGGAAGCAGGAAGAGTCAAAGAAAGAGGATAAAGGAGAAAAGAAAGTAAAAGGAGTAAAAAGAAGAAAGATAATTTAATGGAGAGCTTGTGAAGGACTGAGTGGACAGGATTAGGACCAAAATGTTAATCAGTAAAGAAAGGAGAATGATACATCTACCTCCTTTCAGAAAAGACAATGGAAAACTTCATCCCCAGATGTGAGTGTTAGAAAAAGCAGGAGGTGGCAAAGAAAACTGGTTTGCATTCTTAAATACAGCAGCTATGAGCGAGTGCTTGCTATCATAAGTAGAATAAATAACCGCCATTACAGAAATTTATGTTTTCCCTGCTGCTCTCCATCACAATTGATAGCTGTTCCCATTAGATTTTCAAGTCTTTTTAGCCTACACATAAAAACAGGCACCTTATTAAATTTCACCTGTTTGTTCCCTTTTAAAGATAAAAGTAAATGTACTTTGCTAGTATCATTCATGTTAGTACGCCCATGTGCTCATGAACCACCCAGGTATTTCTTACAAATAAGACAAACGCATCTCTAGAGGGGGCTCTCCAGATAACTAATGTGTGAACTATATAGAAAACTGTGTTACAATGTCTTCCAGGCATGATACTCCCACTCTCCACAAGTATTTTCAACAGCTCTTTTTTTAAAATTTATTCTTCTTTCCTAGTCCTCCATTTCTTTCTGCTCTGCTTGCTACCCTTTGTTTGAACAGCACTGTCTTTCTGACAGCTATCCAGTGCTTGGGTCTTTGTGTAGGCAACCTGAAACAGGATTAACAGATGTTCCAGGCTTCAAAGATGTTTTTCAGGACTGGTTGATCTTCCCAGCTTCTCAGAGGTAGGTGTTTCTTGGATAGAAAACCATATAAGAATATGAAGGTAGTGAGAACAGTATCATAGAGCTGTTTTATGTTAGCAGGTGAGGGTACACACACAAACTCACAATCTGAAAGATGAAATGCCTTACAGATGGAATTTGACTGGGAAGCCTGGAGCATCGCTCTTACTTCTGATCCTAGATTTGTAAAAGGTATTTTGGGCTGTTTAATGATAAAGTCATTAGTACCATATTTAGACTTAGATTGTTCTAATAGATGTAGAGAGAATAGTGACTTAATTGAACTAACTTCTTTTCACTCTCTCACTTCTTCATGGAACAGAACTCAACTCAGGTATATAGCAAGGAACTGATGCATCCAAAGATATGCAGTAGAAGAGTAATACATTGAGGCAGAAATGTGCTTAGGTATAATTTTAAAAATAATAACACAGGTCTAAAAAGCTCTGCTGTTATTTCATAAGGCACTATCAGGTTTATTATACTTCGCCTATATTTTCAAGAACTGCAACCACATCAACAAACCACATCTTTCTGGGGGAGTAAAAGGTCAAGTCCAGGAACTGGTAATGCACGGTACAGTGCTGCATGCTGTGCATGTACTTCTCTACGTCATGGAGGATTAATGGTATTATTTATATTCACTGTAATAGTAACTGTACATCAATAGAATGGTGGATAAGTAGCCATTGGGTTCTTCATCTTAAGCATTAGGGATGTTGTTTACCATCTCTTATTTTCACACAAACTGTTGCTCTGTAAAACAAACAGTGTAGGCAAAAAAGACATCTTGAAATATATACGTGTATTTTCAAAGTACAGCAGGGAGAGGGAAGGTCACTGAACAATGTAATTGATGGCAGTAGCAAAATGTTTCCTAACCTGCAACGTTGCTAGACTATGTGGATCACAACTGCCAAATCAGATCAAAGTACAGAAATGCAAGGTAACACTCTCTATTGTTCACATTGATTGCATCAAAGGAAATAGAATGCAAATTAGGAAAGCTTTGGTGAATGGACAGGCAGCCAAAAGAAGTACAATGAAGTGTTGGGTTTCTCCTTCCTAGCAGAAGCATACACTGTGTTACTCATCTAATCAAAATGCGCAGTGCATATTTCAGCAGATTGAAATCAATTGTAACATGAGATAGCCTTTTATTTTATTCATCTTGACTCTACTGAGTGATTACTTTACCTTCTGCTGTTCAGCAACTTTCAGAATAATGCACAAGTCAGTGGACTTACTTAATGCTTGTGTGTTGAATCTTTACTTTATTTATTGTATTTACCAGAGACTGGTGGTGCAGAAGGTTGCAGCCTCATATGCTTCCTTGAAGGATATGTCGGTCACAGCTTCACCAGAAGAAACTTTCTGTGCCTGATATAAAGTTTGCACATTGATGGAATCACATTCTTTATCCTTACAGCAGAGAGTGATGGCTATATCATTTTAGCAATGCTGCCAGCCAATTAGTGGAACACCATTGATCATGTAGTTTCACAAAAGGCCAACAGGCTTCCCACGTTGTAAAACAAGAATAAAATCTGTAGAATTTATGGCCAAATTACTGGCAGCTGAGGTGCACAGTGAAATGCAGTCAATTAACATGATCACAGTAAATCATAGTTACAGCTTGCTTCGTAAATAACAGTTTATAACAAACATAAATAACAACACAAGTGACTTGGTTTAGCGGTGGCACAAACTGTTGTTGATGGTCCACATACTGAAGTGTGGAAATGAAAACAAGGTAAATATACAGCAGAAAAAATTGGTTAACCACTAAGGCAATGTTTTAAGTGACATACAAACAAATGTCAAGGTATAAAGCTGCAGGTTGACAGAACATAACCAACCAAAGAAACTCAATGGCAGAGAAAAAGGAAGTCAAAAGATGTACAGGAATTAATGAGCTGAGATAGATTTCTAAACAAATTTCTGAACAAATGTCTATCACCAGTCACTTGAGTCATACTCATGGGTCTCATATCCTCTTAAATTTATTAGTCTTTTTATCATGGTAACACCTTATAACCAAATAATTGAGATCTATTTTTTCTTTCCCACTGCATACTACCCAATGAAGTAAGCTATCAAAATTCAGAGTTTTGAATTAAAATTCTATTTCGCTCTAATGAATTGAATAAAATTTCCCTAGAAAAACGTGTCCCTAACTTTTTAAAGACTAGCGTGCACGAGATCTAAACCTCTCTATGAAATCAATGTATTTTCTTGGGCAAATATTACTGTTCATGCAAGCTAAGCAAGTATTGATTTTTCTCTTTCACTGAGGGAAGTGTAATTATGCCTTTTTAATAAAAAAACCTCACAGCTGTATCTAGTTTAATAAAAATTAAGAACCTTAAAAATATTCATGGTAAGCAGTTTATGCAAGTTCTCAGCATTACCCATCTCCAAGTTTGTTTGTTTTTAACTCATTACAGAGGGGTTTTTAGCTCTAGTGTAGAGTTGTGAAGTTTTGAAGGCATGGGTTTGTATTTCAGAATGCAGAAGTTCAGGGTTCTTCAAAGCCAGCTCTCTGGTAAGAGCTGTTGTGAAGAAAGCTAGAGCAAGCCCAAGTGCAGGGTGCCTACAAACAGCTCTGTCTAAAAGCCTCAGCAAGGGCTCCCCCATCCTTTGCTTGGGAGCTGCTTTTAGAGGAGGCTCTTGCCATTCAGCTTCCACCGTAGCTGTTTCGCTTCTCTTTTGCAGCTGTGCTTGTGCCGTGCTCCACCAGGTACCCGCTCGGTCCAGACTGTGACCCTCACCTGCAGGCTGACATCCCAGCTGGCCTCAGCCCATTGTCACAGCCCTGCCTGGCCATCCTGGGACTGCGTCTGATCCCTGGGTCCCCTCACCAGACCTGATCCTGACCTCTACCTGTGGGCCGATGGCCCAGCCTGGCCTCCGCCTCTCCTTGTCCCCAGGGAGGTGCCTGATGCTTGGGGCTGGAGCTGCCCCTGGTGCCCCTTGGCTGTCCTGCCTGGGATGGTGGTATGGGTGCTGGCTGCCGGGTGCTGGCTGCCAGGTGCTGCCCTGATGGACCCCAGGGAGCCCCTGGTGTCCTGGCCACAGGGAAATCCTGGCTCATGAGGCAACTTGACAACTAAATACAAGAAAAAATTCTTCAACAAGAAGCTAGTTAAACATCATGGCAGGTTCCCTGTTATGCAGAACCACTGGAGAGGCTGTTGAATTTTCATCTTCAGAGATGTTTCAGAGCTCAAAAGGACAAAGATCTGAGCTGAGCACAAGGCCATGCTGCAACCTGGAAGCTGACCTTGATTTGAGTGGGGTGTTGGAGGAGATGACCTCCAACAACACTGAGAAGAGACAAAAAATTTTATGTGTGTAAATTAAAGAGAAAACTCAAAGCATACTTCTTTCATGACCACAATTTCTAGCATCTTGTTTTAAAAGGAACAGGCAAATCAGTTGATAATGCCCTAAGAGGTGCACTCAGGGATCAGTCACAGTTCTCTCTTCAGTGGAACTGCACTGCTTTAAGCACTGCAGTGCAGATGACTCAGTATTTAAATATAATTAGTTAGATAACTATATCAGGTTTGTAAGTTACAAACACAGAGCTGCATACTTTAAAATTATCCTTTGCTATACTTAAGTCTTCTTGCAGATCTGAACCTTAATGACTACTGACATTCTAAAATAAAGTATAATTAGTAACATCAAAACTAAATAAAGGCCTCCAGAAGGAAAATTTGCTCTGTTTAAAATTGCTGGCAATTCTTTGTTTGTCAAGTATAAAATGTATGAATTAAAGTCCTGAGAACTGAGGAAAAGAGAACTTTAAAATCCTTAGTTGATAGCAGGCATTAAGCCCTGCTATCATGGATACCACATTTTATAATCTCTGGTTTAAAAACAGCTAGATTTTTTCAACCTGGTACTCTCGGAGAACAGATCCAAAATCTGAGTGCTCCATTGGTCAGCAACATTAATCTAATTTTCAGCCTGGATTTATTCATAGCTAGTTTATACCAACCTGTTATTGTGCCAAAATGATTCTTTAGTTTAAACAGCATTTCTTCTTTCTTTGGATATTTGCAAACAAACTCATACCCCTTCTCAACTTTGCTTTGCTAATCAAGCTAAACTTTTCTATTAAAAGGTAGGCTCTCCTAACCACCTTAGCAGCCCTTCTCCTGGCCTGTTCCAGTCTCAGTTTATCTTTCTGGAATATGTCTGATCAGGATTTTGCACAGGAGAGGTCTTATCAGGCTCTTATACAGCAGCACTACCACTTCCCATTTCTGCTAGCTCTTTCAATTCAATTCAGAATCATATTTTGCATTTTTAGAACTGCATCCCTTGGCAGCTCTAACTCAGTCTGTGGATCGGGTAGAACACCTGAATACAGAGCCCATTTGCCATATGCAGGTGATGTTCGCTAAGGTTAAAACAAAATTCGCTACTATGGATCATCAGGGGCCTGATCTGGCATGTTGTGGTTTTAAATTTCATCCCTTTTTTATGACTTCAGTTTTTAAATTTATTTGGGTTTTTGTTGTTTTGTTTGGTTAGGTTTTTTCTTTATTTTATGAAGTCTACAATCTTCTGTTTCAATAATAGCTTCCAATTTTTGCGTTATTATTTCATCAGCAAAATACTGTGTCAC
The DNA here is from genome assembly GCF_000690535.1 of Cariama cristata. Lineage (NCBI taxonomy): Eukaryota > Metazoa > Chordata > Aves > Cariamiformes > Cariamidae > Cariama > Cariama cristata. The sequence goes on along the minus strand of NW_009607628.1, from coordinate 9,754 downwards.
AAAAGCAAATATTCAACATGAAAGCGCTGAAAGGCACTCTCCTTGGAGTTACCTCCAGCTGTCCTGTATTTCAAAGCTTTACTGATCCCAGAAAGACTAATTCAACACTCCTGGTTCTATTCTTTATCTAAGCAGATGACCAGTTTTATCAAGTTTATCTATGAGTTAGTTTGACATGACGATCTAACATTGATAATCCATACATAAATTGCACCAGGGAGGTTTAGATTGGATATTAGGAGGAATTGCTTCACCGAAAGGGTTGTGAAGCACTGGAAAAGGCTGCCCAGGGAAGTGGTGGAGTCATCATCCCTGAAGGTATTTAAAAGACGTGTAGGTGTGGTGCTTAGGGACATGGTTTAGTGGTGGGCTTTGCAGTGCTAGGTTAGCGGTTGGACTCAATGATCTTAAAGGTCTTTTCCAACCTAAATGATTCTATGATCTCTTTCTACCTTTACCATCAGGACTCTAATTATGTTTTTATTTTTCTTTTCTTTTGTGCTACTCATTTTCGTACCGTTAAGAAAATGCAATTCAGTTTAGAGTTCATCAATTCTCCTTTTATCCCCTTTCTTTCTGCTCCCAAGACAGGCTCTTGCTGATTTGGTCTTTCCAAAGATATATTCCAAAGATGTCTTTTTTTTTTCCTCCTTAAATATATATCATTGATTGGCTGAGTTTAGTGGACTCAGGAGTCCTATTGTAATTGAAATTCTTACAACATTGTTATACCAATTAAGAATAAAGCATTGCTGTGATCTCATATTTTTCTGAAGAAAGATCTCTCCTATGACCTCAACTGTATCTGTTTCTTTTCACATGAAGTTCTACCATATTCAGCAAACATTATTGCATTTTAATTGAGAAAAATAGCAGTCTATTTTGAATAAGAGTACTACCCATTTATGAACCATGACTATAGGCACAAAACGTTCATTTATTTTTGTTAGTGCTAAATGGAAGGAGAAAAAAATACCATGTTTTCTCAAGAAAATGTAAAAATTTGCCCTCTGTATTAGCAGCATGTTTATCTTACACAGTTTGCCTAATGGCAGAAAAAATCTAAACAAATCTGTCATTATTACATGTAGAGTTTTACAGCTTAGGTCATCTGTCACAGTATGTGGTTATTATACACCAAAGGTCAGATCTATAAAAAAGAAAATGGAAAGCTTATTTTCTTTTCATTGTATTTTTCAGTACTTGACTTGCTTCAGTCCAAAGTGTTTTAGTGTGGACACTTGGAATTTAATTATTCATGATAAAGAATATAATTTTTATAAGTTTGCTGAAGGTAATATACAAAGGATAATGAAAATCAAACTCAAGGGAGTAGTAGTAGATAAAAAATTGCTCTCTTCATGTTTGTATGAGGTGATGGTATTGCCCTGTAGTGGTCAAAGGGAAGAGAAGGTATGTCAAGAGGCTAGAAATAGACAATCTATTGTAAAAATCTGCAGTCAATGAACAGTGGCTTCCAAGTTATTCCAAGCTAAGAAGAGTTCACTTCTGCTATATGACAATGGACAATTAACAATTAAGTATATAAATACCAGCAGACAACTGATTGAGTTGCAAATCGAGATAAATGCGTATTCTGGCAGATCAGTCAGCTGTTTGTGGAGTTGCTTGTTGCCTATGGGACTCCAGAGGATTAATTACACTGTGGCAGTCGGTCTTTTCATTACTTAGTTTTGTCTGTACAAGTAATGCAGTCTGCAGCTATGAACAGTGCATGCTGCTGTGACCGTAACAAAGACAGACAGCAAGAGAGAGGCATGCCATGACAACACAGCCTACAGACCACAGTGCCATCCCAGGAAGGGGAACTGGGGAACAAATCACACGTTTTCCTCAAGTCTAAGGTTCACTTTTGTTGCCCCAAGACAAGTTGCTCTGGTTAACTGAAAGCAACTTACGTAAATGGAATAACAAAGAATTCTAGATGATGCCAGAATCATTATTGTTTTCATCCAAAGTAGAGCACCGTAGGCCAGATCGTCAACTGCAGTAAATTAGCATAGTGCAGCTGCATTGACACCTATATGAACTTACACCAAATGAGAACCTAAGGAGCTGAGTTAGGAGCTATAATTGTTTGAATCAAGCCCGAAGTATTTTAAATTTTACTTAACTCTTTAATGAATACTTTTCATGAGGATGTTGGTAAGCTTCTCTGCACAGATCCACAAGAAATATTCCCTTTACTTAAAAAAGATCAGCTTTTAAAAATTATTAGTATTATTCTTCTAAATATTTATTTAAAAAATAGGCAAATGTTCCAGCATACAGGGTCTAACCTGTTGCTATGGTACATGCTACGTATATAGGATGGACTGAACTTTCTAGTGAATTTTAACATAGCATAGGATGACACATCCTTTCCGAGGTTGCTTCTTCCCCACTGCTCTTTGGATTGCTTTCTGGCTCCCCGCCAAAAAGTCACTGACTATTTCTGAACTGCTTCCTTAATTGCAAGACCTGTATACATTCTTCATCTAGACAGAATATACGTTTTCAGCCCCTGTGCAATCATTTTAAAGACTTTATTAGTAAAGCTAGAGAAAACCAGATTGTACATTGATTAATAAACTTTCTGTAACTATCTCAGTTTGCCCTTCACTGGTTGCAGTATAGCTTTGGGCTAGAAGACCTTATACTCTTGGTAGTCTCAGTTTGGGTAAGGAAGTATCAATAAGAGCTGTAGAAAAAGTTTCTAAAGGTCCTGAAAATCCTGGAGACCCTGAAAATGACTGGAAGACAGTAGTTTTCTGGAGGAATAACTGAAGGAGGACAGGCATGCAGCAGACAGAGAAAAATTGCTGAATGTTCAAATGATGAAATAGCATTACTTCACCAAAGGAGATACAAACTACAGTACCTGTCTCACCAGATGGAAGTATGGCTCATGACGTGTATTAGGCCCATAGTACACTATTTGAAAGTAGATTTCAAATAAAGAACAGAACCGGACTTTCTGTTCTTAAGTCTTCAGAGGCCAAGAATACCTTCTGCAGAAGACATCGATCTATTTTCCTACCTTTGTTGTTACAGCAATTCTAACACCATTTGAGTTACGCACCACAAAACCAGCATTTGGACATTCCAGAAGACTGGCATGCTGGAAAACATTTTGTTAGTCTCTGTTTTATTTAATACGTTCACCAATGATATGCTAGAAGTCATTTGCAGGTGCACATCTCATAGGATAACACGTAAATGGCTTTAAAGAACTGTTCTTCCAAAACCCTGAAAAGTATCTGAACATGGCATGACTGCCATGGATGACTATGGCAAGAAATCAGTGTTGAAAACAATTACCACACTGACCATGTCAAAATGTTTCTATTAATAGCCTGCTTAAATTCAAACTGGGCTAAGAATAACTTTTAAGAGCCAAAGCTTAAATTACTGCAACTAGGGAACATTCTAGGTCAAAATTTCATGTAAATCAAAACTAAAATAATTTCTGCTTTTCGTCTCTTGAACTAGTTGCCGAATAAACAGGAAGGATCAGTGGAAAGACAGCATGGAAACAAGGCAGGCTGGTGCTCTTCTGATGCTGTTCTGTTAGCAAATGCACTGTAGCTAAACTCTGTCCAAATCATATTAAAAATCATAGTTTAATCCTACTGTGGTTGTTATCATAGGCACATTCAAGGTACTGTAACCAATATTGTCATTTTTCTAGGTAATCTTTTTACCTAAAATTCATTACATGAATCAACTAAAGAATCATATGACGCAACAAGAATCTCATTTTCTACTAGTCAAACATACTTAGGTTTTACTCCATTAACAGGAAACGAGAATAGGAGAAGGGCATTGTCAAGACTAGGAGATGAACCAGCTTCAAGTTTCAGATTCAGCCTTTTCACACTTTCGGTTCCCATGCTGCCTTTGGAACAACTTTAAAAATTCAGCATGGCGTTATCCAGAGTCAGCCATCTTCAGGGCATCTGTGACCCCCCTAATGTGGTGGAGATTGCCACAAACACAATGCAATGGATTCCATGGAGGCCTTCTTCTGTTGAGTACCACTGACTCCGAGGCCACTGCCTGACTCAAGGACATTTAAATGTGTTTGTGTGAGTATTTTCTACTGATGGATTTGCCTATATGAATTACTACAAAAATATTTTCTCCTGTGTCATTACTGGACAAGTCTGAGCACGATTACTCCAATAGGTACCACAACTATACCCCATGCTGCACAATAGTAGGTAGCACTAAAAAGAAGTGAGAGGATGAGAAAGAGATCTCGACTATTTTCCCTTCCAATATAAACTCCTCATCGTGGTAAACCTCCATCAATCTCTGTAATGTTGATTTCTGTACAGCTTCAGCTCATGTCACTTCATGGGCTTGCTGTGCTGTTTTTCAGTGTTGTATTCTTTCCTTAATGAACTGTATTTTTCTGAAGTCACACATTGAACAAATACAATGACCATTTCAAGTCTACACTCCTCTTTCTAAACAAAAAGAATTGCTGTGTAGAAAGTTGAACTAGTTATTCAGATGCTGGTATCATGAACTGGACAATCATAACATGAATTTTTCTTCCCTCAAAAATTAAGCCACTTAATATTTGCTTCACAGAACCTCCTAAATTATAGCCTCCGTATGCACAGTATTTCTGAACCACTGAAAGCATGCAGATCACAAAATCTTATTTCAAAGCCAAAATCTTCCATGATAATAATTCAGACATTTGCATTTTTATATTTTGTCCTTTAAAAAAAAAAAACCAAACAACTGTTTAAAATGCAAAATGATCTTTAGTTTGGCACAGTGATCATGATTCAGAAGGTCAGATTTCCAGTATGACCTTGGCCCAACGAAAAATTTTCTTCATCTTAATGCCTCTTCTGTAAAGTTTGTGCAAAGTTAATGTGATAAAGTTTGTCCTTCAGAAGCTGAGAAAAGCAAAGTAGTCTGTGCTGCTTGACAGTACATTATCAAGCATCACAGAAAAATATGTATTTATAAATAAACTAACTATACTAAAAATGGTCTATTTGCATTCTGAGTTCCTTAAAGTTTTTGAGTTGTTTTGGTTTTTTTCATCTTTGCCCCAATGTTTTATCTCTTCTGTAGTCAAATTCACTAGAGGAAGTAGATGAAGAATTGTCATATGAAGTCTGGCAGCAAAGAAATGAAAAGCATCCCACTGCAACAAATTTCATCTATTTTATAGGCTAGGTATGAAGAGATACTATAACTGGAAAGAGATGGTATCTAATGTACTGTGAAAAATAATGTCAGGAAGGACAATTAAAAACTATTCAGATCCCTTTTCTCTACATTGAAAGGGACTTTTACTGTTTTAAAGGCATATGCTTTTTCAGCTACTTCTGTGAATGCCTTTACGAGACGGAAAAGCAAATATAAAAAATTTTCTATCTGATTAAAACTATTTTTACATTAAAACTTTTTTCAAAATTAGCAGAAAATGATCTGGTTTTAGGCTACACATTTCTAAACAGAGTTGTATGAGGTTCTAGTGCTCATATAACAATAACCAACCTACCATTTCATCTGGAAATGATAAATTTCTATTTCATCTTCCACTTCTTACAGCTGCTAAAATGTAATTTCTAAAAATTACTTCAGTAACTTCACAAGCTGTACCTGCTTGAATATTGATCCTTGTAGAAATATTTCAGGTGTCTAATTCTCTCAGTTGACAAAATTACAGTGTCAGCTGCAATTTTCATAAACTGGAAGCAACAAAAAAACTAGTACCCTTCTCCAGTTTTTGATTACTGCAGCTGTTCCCAAAGCTGCTACAAAGTGAATCATCAAAGCAGCAAAGCTACACAGAGACTGATGAGAAGTACTACAGCAAAGAAATCTAGATTAAATAAGGAGGTAGTGAATTTCTGCTAGTTTTGTAGGTCTTGGCTTATAACATACAGCATTAAGCATAGCGGTTCATTGTGAGGAAGCTTGATATTAATTAGAAGACTACTTGGAAAAGTAAATGAGTTCAGTGAGATAACAAATACAAGGGTTTCTGGCAGAAGATCTGAAGGGAGGTGGTTAATGTTATTATCCCCTCTTCTCTCCTTTGGAAGTGCAAGGCTTTGATCAGTTTTTTAGAGGTGTGAGGTTAAAGAATTCACATATTACAAGATTTCACAATGTCGCAGATTCCTTTTTTCTTTCTTACAAGCCTGCAACTCCATACATATGATATCTTCTAGTTTTGCTCTCTTAAACATGTGTTACACAAACACTCACACACACATATACAAGAACGTATATTTTTACAATGTGTTCTCTGTGACCATTCATAAAGATGCTCAAAGGAACATTTGGTTTCCCTCAGGCCCTTGGGAAGTGTCTGATGGTAACAATCTCCCAAGACTGGAAGGGTAGCCTATTCGTGATCTTGAAGAAACTGTCCTATGCCACTCCATGAATAAATATTTCAATAATCCACGAAGTAAGCATAACAGAAGTCCACTCCAGAGTACCTTTTAGCAGAGTTTAGAGTCCTGGAGTGATTTGAAACTAATTCTCTCATATCAAGCATAAGTGCTTCACTGTCTGGGGTATGGAATCAAACTGAAGGTATTTGCTTATTTACATATACAGCACTTTATTTTCCACGGCTATTAGTGTCTCTCCTTTACCTATTTTCTTCAGTCTAAAATAATTCTTAATCTACATTTTCTTTTATGTTTTAAGGAAAAAAAAATCTTTATTTTTAATAACACTTTCTCAATAAGCTCAGCGAAGAAATGAAATTACCTGGCTTGTGCTAGAGATAACTCAGTTGTGTTGTGGTAAATGAAAGTGGATAATTTCACATATTTAATGTACATAAACCCTAGAGAATAAGATTTGTGCTTACCTCAGCTGTTTTACCAAATGGCTCCATTTAGCACTAAAACAGGTAAGTAAAATCTCTTAAGTTAATACTGTGGGACAGGGTAACAGTGAATCACACTCTTCTATGTTTTTCCTTATTGCATTTCATATATGTCTGGGTACGTTCTTACACCAGGAAAAGTGCTGCAATCTACTGCACTTCTTTGTCTTTATTATTGGCAAATAGTTTGAAAATACTGAGCACTGAAACCCCTGAGAGTAGGAGAATATCAACAGTCAGAGAAGAACAACCTGCATGTTTGCAATACAAAAGAGGGATGTATTGATTTGTGTGGAGTTAACCCAAATTAAGTGTGCCAGCCAATAAGACGACACCATCAATTATTTGTTTAGCTTGAAAAACGTTGGTGTTATGAAAAATAGACTTCTCCAAACAGAGCAGAAGAAAATGCACACATGTGGAAGAAAACTACACAGTCATGCATAAATAACTGTGAAGTACTGCAGCTATATAATTGTTCAGAAACAATTTTTTTAGTAAAACAGGATAAAATAGGAGGAAGAAAGGAAATTAATTAATCAACAGCGAATCTCACAGTAAGTAAAAAAATGTGTGTATATTAGAAGTTTGTGTATTATATACAGCAAGATGAAAAAAACTGAATCAAAATATCTAACCGATAATCCTTTTGACATCCCTTGAAATGAAAAGAAATTAAAAGAAATGAAAAAAAAAGGTTTGATTATGACTGAAAACAGTGAAGAGCAAAGGGCTGAAAGAAGCTGGAGTGATTTCCTACGAAGGGAAGTAAGGAGAATGCCTTTTTTTCCAAAATCTACCAAATATACAGCCAAAAGAGGCACTAAAGGCACTTGGAGCAAATGGAGAAAGACAGAGATCAGCTATGAGGAAATCATCCAGAGGCCACAAGCTGAGTTCCAGTTTTCCATGAAACAAGAACTGGACTGGAGGAAAAACATGACATCATAAACGGGCTCTTGAAACCCTATGCAGATGTCAATGAAATAAAGACTGATGTCATACACGGTCATCATATCCACTGCCACCTTTGGCTAGTGTTAGTATATATTGATTTACCAATCCCACCTTTATTGGAAGAGCTGTCTCTGCCCTCACTCCCAAAAATCTGCAAACTCTGTAAAAATAAGTTGGCTGCAGTAAGAAAAAATGGTTTCAGCTACCAATTCAAAAGCTGATTTAAAAGAGAGACTGTTTAATCTAAGAGTAATTTATTTGTGCTCTATTGCTCTTGAAAACAAAACCAAAACTACTTGCAGTTAAGAAACATAGGAAGCTGAACAGCTAGATATAGTTAATTTGTTCCTGGTTACTAATTTAGCTGAACTTCATATAGTAAGTTTTGGATTCAGTGTCCATAGCAGCACAATTCCAGTGCATCAATCTGTTTAAAAATACCATACCTCAGCATAAACCTTGGATTTGGTGTGCTCTCTAAAGATAAAATTAAGGAATTTGATTTTGAAGCAGTTCAGTAGCAGCCCATTAAGAGCAAACTGAGTTTCACAAAAGTTATTCCTTTTAAAAAGTTATCCCCGAAAGTAGGAAGTTTCCTGTTTCTATCATTGCATTTTAATTTGCTGCCATTGTGGATAGTTCTGCAACAGAAAATGTAATCCAGTTTAATATTCTATGGCATAAAGTAAGCATTCATCTACAAGAAGACAAAAATATCCTATTACCTTATGTTATACTGCAACCAATGCCGAAGGCAGAAAGATATAAAATAGAAATATAACATTTAAAAAAAAAATCTTTTAATCATATAATTTTCATGCAATCAGCAGAAAAGATACATTATCTGTGAGCTTTCTCCTTTTTAGAATTTGATCTGAATTATCTTGATGGGAAATTCAATCATATTTTGAAACATCTGTTTCAGAAAAATCAGAAGTATTTGCAGTTCTTGAAATACCTCTCGTAAGTGAAAATACATATCAACTTTCCATCGACAACTGAAGTGTCTCATAAGAGACTATGGGGTATTGACTGAAACATATAGAAATCAAACTGTAACACGTTTTCACATTTTACAAAAAGGTACGTTTGTATTTTACTTACTCAAATCAGGTATAGATGTAACTGTAAATCTGTGAAATAAAAATGTGACACTAACACCCACAGGTAACTACAATAAATTCCAAAGTACTCCACTGTTTGCTTTAATAAAACCATTACTAATGTCAGTAAACAAATGTGTAGCCCTCCAGCACATAAAAAATGGATCACATGATCTTACAGTTTATGAGACAAGACCTACACTTTGACAGATCTTTCTGTTCTATGATACAGCATGGGTAATGCAATATAGTTCCTTTCCAGCCAGGTATATCTTACTGTATGTCTCTGCAGACATCCTTTTTGTGGAAGATATAGATGAGAAGAAAACAATAAAGCTGTGAATAGGATTGGAAAAATACCTTTCCTTATTAGGAAAAATAAGCTGGAATAGAAGTGAGAGCAGGCATCAAATTTACAGGCATCAAAACTGACGAAAGCAAGAGGACACAAGAGATGATCCTAATGTGCACAATGATTGATCAAGGGGGTAGAATCACAGAATCATTCAATAATTTAAGTTGAAAAAGACCTGTAAGATCATCAAGTCCAACTGTTAACCTAGCACAGCCAAGCCCACCACTAAACCATGTCCCTAAGCACCATCACGTCTTTTAAATCTCTCCGGGGGTGGGGACTCCACCCCTCCCCTGGCCAGCCTCTTCCAATGCCTGACAACCCTTTCAGTGAGAATTTTTTCCTAATATCCAACCTAAACCTCCCCTGGTGCAACTTGAGGCCATTTGTCGCCGGGCTCACAGCTACCTCAGGGAAAATAAGTTACAGTACTGTTGTTCCTCCAGTTGGTTTCTGAATCTG
>NW_009607627.1:11306-18096 GCF_000690535.1 Cariama cristata | reverse complement strand
ATCACGATCCATTGTTTTAGCAGCAACCAATGCCTTGTCTACGAGATCAATAAATATTTTCCTGGACTTCTCCATACTTCTCTTTCTTTCACACAAAGGTTCCGTCACAATGTGAAATACTGTGCAGAAAAAGAGCGCCACAGATTGCCTTTTAATAGTGGGTTGTTGGGGTTTTTTTATGAGTCTGTGAGCAATAATTAACTATTCTTTCTGAAACTGTAAAGAAATACGCAACTCCAGTCAAAGACCTTAAGTCATTTGAACTCTGAAATCAACAGAAGCTGAACATAAGCAAACAAGAAAAGCAAGAAAGTGCAATTGCATTCTAGGTTAAAGGGCTTAACTAACTTCAAAATATCATGCCAAAAAAATCTTTCATTACAGCACAGAGTTCATAAACAAAATATATCAAAATAGAATGATGTGAATTGCAGGCTGGGGTTTAAGTGGCGTGATCACATTCCTTGTGGCAGTTCTGCTCTTCCCAGTACTCACTCTGCTGGGATTGGTTTTTTTGTTATAGCACTCGTCATTCTCACCAAAATGGGATCAAACGTACTGGGATTGGCCAGGAAAATGTTCAATGCACTAGTGATCGAGCTGTGGGCCATCCCATGAGGGTGACCGACTGCCCCCTCCAGCTGCTGCCCAGGAGGGCATACGGACACAACCACTCTTTGGCCATTGTTCAGACTGCAGTAGAGAGTCCTGGCTTTCTGGTGGTTACATGGAAGCGCCTCATTTGTATGTGTTCTTTCTTTAACGAGCTCAATCACTGTTTAACAACTGACCAGTCATTACGGAGTTGGTAATAATTTAACCTCGGCTATAATGATTAGCATTTACAATGCACTTCAGGTGATGAGCTTCTTTCTGACTGCACTGACCTGCAGTTAGGCCCAGGTTTAATATTCAAGTCTCTGGCAACAGGATGGGTCACAGGGAAGAAGAAAACAGTTCCCCTCAAAAATTCGTGCCAAGCATCTGAATACCGTTCTTTCTTATCTCCATCTTTTGAATGCTACCTGTTGGTCACTTGGAGCAGGAGGACCAGCGACTGCATACCTGTGTACTTTTGCCATTTGCTCGCCCTGAGGGATTCACACCTGGTCCCTGAGGCATGCTGCAGTGCTCGTGGGACAACCTAGGTCTACATTTTGACATCAATTTTGTTCAGTCCATGGAAATCTTTGGCTTTTCCCTTCATCTCCTCTTTTCTGTAAAACTATGTCAATATAGAAAGACTACCTATGTACAGGTGTCATCTGAACAAAGTGGACATCATATGACTCCTCCTTGATCCATTTGTTGAATGAGATCTGTGCCAAAGAGCAGACACTTGGCACCACCTGCATCCCTTCACAGACATTAGCTAAAAGTTGCTGTACCATGAAACAGAACCTTTGCTGATTCTTGAAGTGTAATCAGCCACCCTGGCAAAATAAAAAGGCAGCTTGCCTTAATTTTTTTCCTTTACCTTCCTTTGGCATTAAACTGTCATGGACTGAAGCTAAGAAAATGTGTTTAATTGGTAATTTTGCCTGTTGGTAAAAAAGAAGGTTTGGGGACAGTACGCATTCTCTAAGGCAGGAAAAAGAGGGAAAATGGTGTGTAAATTACTAATGTATCTCATGCAATAACATAGTGTTGGAATAGGATTTCCATGATAGAAAGACAGCTCATTTCACTCCTACACTTCACTCATCACAGAATAGTCCAAGGAAACTTTGATCGAGAAAATCCAGAGGATTTCCAGTGTATTTTTGCCAGAGAGGGCAGTCAGGCCAATTATTCCTTGGAGGCATGTTTTATCCTTATGAACCAAAAAAACCCCAGTATTAGTGCAGAAAAACCAATTAGATGACATAAGTCATGAGGGGGGATTTTGAGAGGAGTTAAATTTCTTGGCCAAAAAAAAGCAGGATTAGGATTTAGTAATGTGAGCCTTTGATACAGCCATCTGCCACGCCAGCCGAGCAGGGAGATGGGAGCGGTGTACCTTGCACCGTATGTGTTACACAAGAAGGCCTTCTGATCCTGCCAAATACTGAACTAGGAGATTGACAGAAAACATCGGTTGATTTAAAGTTTCTAAGAAGCAGCTTTAAAAACAAGGAGATTAAAAACAGATTAAAGGATTTGGTAATCTCCAGATTAATGGTATTTGTTATTCAAGTCATCACAGTGCCTCTAAAAGTTTCTGACTTCCCATACTTATCAGACCTGGTCTTTTCTGATTGTGGAGCTTTGCAGAAAGAGGCTGGCAACCTTTTCTGTGATAGCTACAGGACACTGCCAGCTGACAGTTGCCTTGTGAATTGGTCTGCTTATGCAGGTCTATTCCCTGTTAAATGAAACAAAAAAGCATTACCCTCAAAACTTGTGCTCTTAGGTGGTAAATGAGAAGAGGTGGGTTTCTAGAACTATTCCTATGATCTGCATTAATCTCAGTAAAACTCTAGAGAAGGCTTCCATAAATTAGTCCTCCAAAATGACCTAATGAGATTTAAGACAGATCCATTAAGATTGATCTGTTCATGAAGGTACCCTAAAATCCCCTTGACCATCCATCTGAAAAAAAAAACCAAAACCCAAACCTCAGGGGGCGGGACATTCGCTGGGATACTATGAATGAGTCTATGAAAAGTAGGGCTTAAAGTAGAATTGGGTCTACAACGGAAATGCCGTATGTGGCATTTTTCCCTTTGCATAATTCAGCATGTGCCTGGTCAGAGGTGAGTCAAAGCCTCCAGAGACCAGGATGGCAGGATGTCTTAGGTTATGTGATAAAAGCTTGTCTGCACACCCACAAGGGAACACAGAGAAACAATGAAGGGGGAACCCAAATAATATCCTGCCCAGATACTCCCAGGCCCATCACAGTAGCCATCAGCTCATCAAAGGCCTGTCAACACAAGCCCAGAGGAGCACAGCAAGACAAAGGCAAGCAGGAACCCAAGTTAAGGACTCGGGCAAGGGGACACCCTGTCTGGGCCCCTTCTAGGGCTGTCTCAGGCCAGCTTCAACCCCGGTGTCCTGGTGAGAAGGTGACCCATCAAGATGATCAGTCCTGGAGCACCTTTTGAAGACTGGCAGAGGCTGCTGCCTGGGGGTATAAGCACATTAAGGAATGCATGGGAAGAGCCTTTCATGATTGCACAGAATTTATTATGTCAGGAGTACGTGACAAGTGTGAGACAACTGCCACAAAATAAATTATTTATCAGCCTGCATGACACTGTCGTTATTTACTTAAAAATACAGGAAATACTGCAAAAGACATAAAAAGTAATTAATCCTCAGTACGTGATCTGGGCTCATTTCCTCGACTAGTCTAAAAAACTGTTTGAGCTAGGGTCTAATCTGTTGTAAAATTTTCTAGGATTCTCCTTCATCTTTTGTTTCCCTCCTGAATTGCAGAGTCTGCTTTGTGCCAGTTGCCTTCTCCAACCAGGACAAAACTGGTCACAACATCAGATTAGACCACTATCCTTGGTCTACAGAAGTATACCCAGCTCTGTTTTTCTGCTACCCCAAATTTCCCAAGTCTCTTCTAAACCTTCCTCTCACAGCTTTTTCAGCCTCAACTTTGCAGTCTCTGGAGAGTTTCCACTCTCTTAATCCACTCTCTGGAACAAGGTAGGAAATAAGCAATTTTCCACAGCTTTCATCATCTCTATTAATGTATTGGCTAGTTGCCAAAGTACAGATGCAAAGGTTAACTGCCCTCTCCCTCCTCTTAGTACTCCACTAGGTAAAAAGAAAGAACATGCCAGTAAATACAGAGAACTTCATGACACACAATGCTGGAGAATTCAACTTCCTATACTAATCTGAAGATGTCAGCTGCATGTTAACAGACTCCTCAAACCATCATCAAAAGAGATTAATTTCCTTATTTATTTTATCTGATCTTTCCCAATTGTATTGGTGCAATTAATTAAAAAAGTTGGAAGTCTCTGACTAGAACTTTGTTATCAAATAAATGTGCAGATGGGGGAGTCAGGTCAGTGACCTCAAGAAGTCACCTGTTGCCTCATGGTGTATCTACACGACCTGACATTAAAAGAAGAAGGGGAAGAAATAGGAATGAGGGAACAAAGAATGTCACAAAACACTCACTGATGTTACAGAGGACTTTCTGATTCTTGCTAATGCACTAAATGTCCTATTTCCTGTGAACCTGTCATTAATTCCATTATGGTCTATACCTCAAAATACTCAAAGCTCTGGAGCCTTTAGTACAGAAGTAATTATGTCATACAAACAAAGTGTAATGTGGCAATACAAATGAGGCCAAATATAAAATGCAAGTGTAAAGTATGCTAAAAAAAGCCGATTAAAGAGGTATATTCAAACAAGTTATCCAGATGCATGCAAAAAATCAATCCTGTCACATTTTTTGCAAAAAAAAATTGCAAATTTAACTTTCAGTATATGAATTTGAATGCACAAATCAAGATTATCAAAACAAACACAACTTACTCAGTAGAGCATATGAGACATCAGTGGATATTCTTATAGGAGCTGGAAGTGTGCAGCTCGGGTCTTAAGCACGAAGTCAAAATTGTTTATTTTCACAGAGAGAAGATAATTTAATTCCTTGTCTGAAGATCATATTTTAACTTTTTTTTCACTTAACTTATCAAAGATTTAGTTTTATTCAAATATTAGAATATCAGGACTGGAAAGTCATGCAAAAACACTACAGAGCAGTTTTCTCTGATTTTTTTCAAAATATGTTTCTCCATGGATTTTGTTCAGTCCCAGTCATGACACTGTAAATTAATCCTTTATAAAGTTTAAAGAACTGTCAGCTAATGGCTTGTGGGCTGATTTGGATGCTTACCAGCTGGCTACCAGGCCAACGTGGGCACCACCAATAACAACCTATTTACTCTTGGTCCTTGATCTACCGCTTCCTTTCACCTCCTGCTGCCCTCTGAAGGACTGAGTAAGCTGAAGGAGCTCCACGTGATGTGTCATGGAGGAGAAGGGCTGTCCTGTGTACTGCTGGAAGCAAAGTTGGGACATGGGAGGAGGACATAGGGCTTTGTATCTGCACCCTCCTACCCTCCTAGGGTATTGACATGAAGGTACAGGAGAGATGAGTTGATGCGAGTCAATAGAGAGAGAAACAATAATTTGAGCATCTCTTACCTAGGAATATCCAGTTCACAACTATGTATGGTTAGTTTAACCAGACTGAAGATTAATGGTAGCTAGCGCAGGAACAAGACTTAAAAGCTCAGGCACCCTTGTGTGATAAGTGCTTTTCTGCTGCTTCCAGGGTAAACTTAGCAGCATAGCTCTTTTTGATAGTATCACCTCTCACGAACCCTGAGAAACACGAGATGGCTCAGTGCAGAGCTTCTCTGGATGTCTGTACTGCTTTTCCCAGTGCTCTGGGTGCAGTGCTGGGCCCAGGCTGACTCCAGCGTTTGTGCTGAGCCTTAGCAAACAATTTTTCCTAGAAGAAGCACTCGGAGACCTTAGTGCAGAGTCACCTAACCACTTCCTCAGGGACCAAGCTGATGTCAAACAGGCAATGCAAGCCCTGCAAGACACAGGCTACAAAGTCACTGTATCAGTACTGGGTTTCCCAGTATGTCTTCTGATAGCCATATAATCAGACTTTCCAAGTCTGAACACAGATATCTCATAACTGCCTGTTTGTCCTCCCCTGCTTCATGCAGCATTTCATCATTTACAAATGACAAAATTCCTGCATTGCATTTTCTTCCCAAGCAAACCCAGTACTCATGAATAAAGAACTATTTCTGCAAAGCTGTATGTGCTTGACTAGCTGACGTTCCCCGGCAGTGCCCAGGCAATGTGCATCAGCCGTAATCAGGGGGCAATCCCTAAAGCCAAGCACTGAGTCCATTCTTGTGGCTACTCCACTCCTGGCCTGCCGCCCAGCACTGCTCTGCTGCTTTCTGCTGAGGGACTCTGCTGAAGACCTTTCACCACAGGCCAAATGTCAAGTGCTCACCACAAAGTTTCTCCCCATCCTCTTTTTTCCGTGTTCTACCATTTTCTTACTGTTCTGATCCACTAAAAGAAAAAAAAAAAATTAAAAATTCTTTTTTTATCCCCTCATTATTTTCTCTTCCTTTTTTCATACGGTCAGCAGGTTTGACTCATTTTGCCAATTAATTTTTTTGAGCTGCAGCAGGACTGCTTGGCTCTCATCTTCCCTAATTAGATTCCATTCAATACCTCCAGATTCATTCCTAGAGGGGAAAGGTGAACTCATATTTCACTTGATGTACCTGACACTGGACAATTGTCTCTTCAAATCTCCAATCTGAGGAACTTTCATGGCTTAATCAAAATACACAGTCCCCTTTGATCTCAGGAAAAACACAGATACAAAGCCATGAAAGCTTCTCCCTCTTTCTATTTCACCCCACGTCTTTCTTAGTCTCAAGGCTCTCTCATCTTCACCACTCGCTTTTTTGTTCCTAACACAATTCCTCAGCTTTTGTCTTTCTTTACTCATTCCTTAAGTCAAGTCCATTCCCTATGTTGTGATTTGCTTCATTGTGTAAAGATGAAGGGATTTTACACAATAACTTTTATGTATTAAACCACTCTTATATTAATAAGTATTCATATTTTTATGAGTATTCGATCTTTAATTAGTTGATTTGTGAACTGTATTTTCTCCACAGAAATGTTAATGCCACATCTGCAAAAAGCAGGTAGCAAAAGCTGTCACCTACTATGTGGAGAATGAACTATTGCAGAAGAAAATTTGTATAAATGCATTGCAGATTTCTTGGAC
>NW_009607627.1:8035-11008 GCF_000690535.1 Cariama cristata | reverse complement strand
TAAAAGATATTAATTTTGTTTTGTTTTGTTTTGTTTTCTTTTGCTAAGTCCAGCATTTGCACTCTCCGTGTCTGAACTACGCAATTTGCTTCCCTCACCACTTGGGAATCAGCAGGAGAAAAGCATTCCTGAGACCACAGGCAAGACAGAGTTCCCATATTCAGGGTCAGAACCTTGTCTTATCATGGTCTGCAGCAGACGTAGTAGGGAAAAGATCTGACTTAGTGTCTTTAATCCTGGTCTGGAGGAAAATGTTGCTACTCAGTCACTGCATGAGCATGGGCCATGTTGAGTTCTGTCAGGTGCATAAGGCTGCAGAGATGCTTCTTCCCTCCCCAGGGACGGCATACACATTGACTCCAACATGCTTGAGGACCTCGGAAAAGCAGGTGAACACAGAGGTGTCCTTTAGGCCAGCATGCCGCCTTCACGGCACAAGCAGCTGATACAAGCCTTCCTCACGCAGGATGTGCTTGAGTAAGAGTAGCTGAAGTTTAGCTGGGAAGTTGCTTCTGAACTTCTATGAAAGTTCCAGATGCTAACACCCTAAGCAGGCTTCCACAGTCACAGCAAAGACACATCCCTCCCACAGAAACGATCTATCTACCACAGACATAGCATAGTGAGTTGCCTTGAGCTCCCAGGAGCCTCCAAGTGAAAGTCTCAAAATTTGGGACCAGCACTTCACTTTTGACTTCAGAGCAGAACTGAGTGGACAGAAAAAGTAGCCAAGCCCAAAGTCTAGGGCAGGAATATCTACCCATCACTTTTCCATGTTCATGCCAGTCAGGTAAATATCATTGCCCAGTCTGTTCCTTCCAGCAGTGGATTGACACGTGAAGCAACCACAAGTGATTACAAATATTCTCAACATTATCAAAAAAGCTGTTACCTGTAGGTAACTAAATGACACCACTCAGTAATGTAACTGCAAAATTATGGCTAAGGGTCCACTCTTGCTTCTCTGACCAGGAGCAAACTTCACAGCAAGGCAGGTCTGGGATGTGTTAGAAACCCATGAAACAAAGTCAAAGGTAGCTGTAAACCAAAGCTTTACTGTATTGTGACGAAACCAGCAACAAAAGCAGCGTCTAGGAATGACATACATAAATGTGATGTTTGGTTTATGACAACCATTTTTATTAGGTTGAAAAAATAAATCAGGAGGCTCAAGCTGGCATGTTATGTGTTAATAAGACTCACATTTCTGCTGATGCAGACTTGCAAAAAAGCACAAGGCCTGGCACAGAATCTACAGAGCAAACTTAGCGAGTAGATAGGCATCAAAATTACCCGAAGTTGTGGAGACAGAGGCTGACATTCTGCCTCTAAAAAGAGAACTATACTTTAAACAGATTGAGCTACTGACGTGTTAAGAGCTTCTTTCTTATCAGTGTTTAATGCAGATATAATTGAAAAATTCCCATTGATTTGAGTCATAATTGGATGCGAGATTAACTATGGCAGAAATATTTTTTCCAAGAGGTGACCTGAATTGACAGTCTTTAGAAGGTCCCTACATATCAAATACACTTAAGCACTCTAAAAAGATTGAGAAAATTCATTAATAAAAAGAGAAATAGAATATTCCTTTAAGAAGGCATATCATGACTCAAGGCAGTTAGATTCTTCTGTCTCTGATTAATTATAACACTGTTCAGTAAATGAACAACTTCTCAGTATGCCACAGGTCTTACATTTAGCATTGACATCTGATATAGTAACTCCAGTTACTATAAAGGCAGCTGTAGTCCAAATATTACAACACTTATCTGCAACATTGGCTTTTGTCCTGTGTATCATGCAATCACATTCCTGATCAGAGTTCAGGAAATTATTGCTTTAACAGCTGTTTTATGTCTCAGCCTTTGCGATAGACATCAGATTTTAACCTGGTGTGGTTGCTGCTAAGTGTTCCTTGTACATTTTCTCCATTTCCAAACTATGCTTTTCCTCAAAAAGATTCATCCAGTCACTGACACCACCTACAAAGAACCCTTTTTGACATTGTAAGATGTAATGTACAGGTTTTAATATCCAGTATATTTATTTTCTCAGGAAGCATTATTTTTATTACATTAGTAGTGGCAATTATTATTGTTGTTGTTACTACTGTTATTGTTATTGCTATTGTCATACCTTTCTGATTATCAGCTTTAATATGGCAACCACCTTTGTGCAGCAAGAAAAACAGACCCGATTTAGGAAAGCTTGCTGGGATAACATCATCTTTTCTGGCTTCAGAGTACTCCACAGCTTTGAATATTTCAGGAGTGCAAAGAGTAGTGGGATAGACAGTCCCCCCATTGGTAAAGATCACGGCTTTATGTTCCAGTCTGTCAGCAGCAATCATTCATTCTTCCAACACATCAGCTAAAGCTGTTTTAGACTTTTCCATTTATTTCTCTTCCCATTTGCCTTCCAAAAGTCCCTGTTCAGGTGTAATCATGGGCAGCAGAGGCAGGTACAGTTTACCTATTATGGGTTATTTGTGCGTGCATGTTGCTTAACTCCTTCCTCCCCAGTCCTTTGCAGAAAAAGGTTCTGAACTAGCTGCAGCTGCGTCCTTCAAAATTGTCTCATTGACCTCACTGGGAAATGAATGGACTCCAGAGGAAATAAAAAGGAATCTATTTGTTTTTAATGATGACTCAAAGGACATCTAACACACAACCTACATCTTCAGGTGTTTATTTTGATTTTATCATTGTTAACATGCGCTCTGGCATATGTTCATTGGACATGAGATAATTAAGAGCAATTACGCTTCATATTTTGACTATAAGTGAATATGATAACATGGTTGGCTAATCCTGGGAGAATGTGGGGGTTTTATCCAAATAATCTAGAGGGAAGAGATTTAGAATAGTCAAATTTAGCAAACAGAATGCAAGACTGCCTGTGATGGTATGTGTTCAGTTGACTTTGGTAACACCAGAACTTTGGCCTGGCTATGCAGATCAAGGTACAGAG
>NW_009607627.1:0-7986 GCF_000690535.1 Cariama cristata | reverse complement strand
AGCAGGAATACCAGCATGTTGAGATTTGATGGCTGATCGGACGCTCATTGCAGTGTCAGTGAGGGTCAGAACAATGGCCTCAGGGTGATAAAGGGAGGAGATCCATGGGCTCTAAGAAAAGTGCACGTTGTGCTTTTTCAGGCATCTGCCTTTCCCTAAAAAGTAAGATCAGCTGGAACAACTTGGGGGTTGGACTAGATAATCTTTAAAGGCCCTTTCCAACCCAAACCATTCTATGAACTAGTTAACATTTTATTGCCATTTCAGCAACAAAATGTTCCTGCTTGGCATGGAAAGGTGCTGGCAGGTCTGATATACAAGGAGGGGACAAGTGTATCAGCAGTACTTTGATCCTAAAGGTAAACTAAAATGTTTACATTCTGTAAACAATAGTCCATACGTAAGTGTTTTAAATGGTGGGCTAATGATTTGGACTGGAATTTTATCATTCCAAGTGTTACATAAATGAAGAACTGCCATGCTGGAAGCAGGAAGAGTCATAGCTCTTGATTCATCCTAAAAGTATCTAACCAGTTCACGCAAAACTCTGCTGCAGGATACTCCGGTACTGAAAGCTAAGCAGCTTCCAAAGGGCAGCAACAACCTCATGGAAGAGAAATTCTCAGAGGGCTGTTATATACAAGTACTTCCAGATCCAAGATGTCCTTAGGTCACAGATTGTTGGAAATTGGGAAACTATCTCAAGGAATTATCATTATACGATGAATATTCTGTTGGTCATACCTGTACATAGGATGCACAGCTAAATGCAACTTTGGTCCATTCTAGGATGGGACATTAGGGTCTCAGATTCTTTAAGGACTTCATTTTAACTTGGCCTTCTGTCACAGGAGTCTAAACAGAATCAATATTTATTCTGTAATTAGATAAATAAAATATCTGATCTAAAATATGGCTTGAGCTTCAATATCTGTTGTATTATGCAATGTTTGTTTAAAGTACACAGTTAAACTCATTCTGAGGTTACAGTCGGTAAAAGGATCGGTTTTCAGTCTTTTATTTCACTGTTCTGTTTGCTTAGCTGACAATTATACTTAAAAATAGAGGGGTTTAGCCTACTCTAGATGGATGTACTTGTAAGGTCTGTGAGTATGGTTTCCTATTATTTTATGAAGAATGAATCATGTCAATTCTGTCAATCAACCCAAAGCCTTTCAGGCTAAGAATTTGACTTGTTGCCAAAGGCTATATTTTTATGAGAATTTGAGTGAAAATGATCTTGCCACTCATAAGTATGAGAAAAATGGCTGGGAAAATAGTTTCTTCCCTCCTTTTTATGGTCATTATGATTAGGACTTAATTAGTGAAGTCATGACTCAAACCTTGCCTTAGTTAGAGCTTTAATAAGCATGATATAATCCATATAAGTTTTATCCAGTTCTATTTTCTTCCGCATGCTTAAAAGAGTAAGATAACATAAACAATTTTTAAGCCTTACTCTAATTACAGCTTTAATGGGCATAGTACAAGTCACATGAGTTTTATCCAGTCGTATTTCCTTCTGCATGCTCAAAAGAGTAAAAGAACACAAAAATTTTCCTCTACAGGAAATGTTATTGTTACTTATTATATAAATGACACAAAATTACCAGAATGGAAACCACAGTTACCACCAACCCACTGTTGCCTTACTCGTACAGGTAGCTGAGCTGAAGTAAGATGTAGAAATTTGACCTCGTTATTTGCCATTGAACAGAGAGCATTGCATAGAAGCCTAGATCACTACAGAGTATGGGAGCAGCCAGGAGCAGAAGGGCTGAGTCCTGTCTCCTGCTAACGTAGGGCAGAGTTGCAATCCAATTGGAAGTAAAATGTCCTGTCACTTATTTGGTTCTTAACATCAGAAAGGAGAGCTTTTTCCAACAGTTCAGCTGCTGAAATAGCCAGGTAGAAGCAATATGGGAGCAGTGACACAGTTTTTTTTTGTTATGGCAGACATTGAAGCACATTCAATAGAGATTTGCTTTAGCCAGATTTGCCCATTCTGTGTCACAGCAACACAGTGTGACTGAGGTTGGAGAAGGCCCCTGGAGATTGTTTAAGTCCAACTCAAAGCTTTGAGGAGTTGGACTGAATGATCAGATGGCTTTTGGATATCACCGGGGACAGAGACTTCCCAGCTCAGGTCTTCACCTTATGATACATATAAAGCATACTTGAAATATCATGTGATGAACACTATCTTATTGCTTAGATAGTCTTATTGGCATGAGTCACTGCAGAATTACTCAATGTTTATAGGAGATATAGAATGTGCACCACTGAATGTACATCTATTTCATTTATGAGATGCAGTTTGGAACATAGGAACAATTTGGAATAAAACTAGTGACATGATATTGCTGAATTTGTATGTAAAGGTACAGAGGAAATACTATTATTATAAGACTGCTCTGGAGCATTTCAGAGTATTTTCTGATCAAACTTTGATTCATCAGAAAAGTTTCTTCTATTCTGAGATGGCAGATCAACCTACTGTCCTCCATAACTGAAGACTATGAGGTAGGAGGAAGTTTCAGGCACTTTGATTTTAAAAATAAGTGAAAAGGAATAGGACTGAGAATGTATTTTTATGGGAATGGAATAATTTATTAGGCCTTGCTGATATAATTAGGCTTAGAATCCTTCCACTGACTGCACTGCATTCTAGAAGCCAAATCATTTGAATGACTTTGTTTCAGCCCATTATTGCCCTGAAGCGGATATTGAGGAAAAATGAGGACAAAATATTTATGAAAAGCACAACTGTTTCAGCATTAAGTAAATAAAGTGTTTTAGCTTCTTTGCTTTCTTATTTTTTATCATTTTTGCCCTGAGGCTAAAGTTTATCCCACTTTATATGGTGATCCAATATAAGACCTTCTTCTAACAAATATTCTTCATCTGTATGTGTAGAACACCATAATAACAAGACTACTACCGGTCTTTTCAAAATTCCACATCTATTAAACAAATACCATCTTGAGAACTTTAACTCCATTAATATCTTCACAGTTTACATCACATATTCAAGAAGACATTTTACTGGTATGCATCAACAATTGTATCTTTGGTAATTTGTCTTTGCAGAAGAGAGAATATTCTCATTCTCCATGGCTTTTCTTGGCAATTTTTTCCAAGACCAGAAGTTATTATTTTCAAGAATGATTTGAACACCTTTCCCTGTTGCTAACAACTCAAAAAAATCAACTATTTTTTGACCCTCCAAAATCTGGTTCGGAAAAGTAATAGGTGATACACTGGAAGTTACTGGTATCAAACGTATTTTTTTCTTGGTCTTTGCACCAACCTGATGCTGGAAATGTCTTTAACAACATTACGGGAAATTCAGATAGAATTCCCAAAACATTTTCAAGCAGTTCAAATGTTCTTATTTGATATCCCTGCTTTCATAAGTGTGCAAACGGAAGCTCCAAGATATTAACCAGACTGCAACTCAGAAGTGCAGAGCACAAAGAGTGTTTGCTTCATTGGAAATCACCTAGTACCAGTATAGTTCTCATGAATGTCTCACAAATGACAGGATTTTGGCAAGGCTGACACTGCCTTTATACTGTGTAAAGTCCTTTCCAAATCGTTGTTTGTCTACCATCTATTTTTTTTAGACTGAAGCAGCCATTCCGGAATTTTCAAAGCTTATCCCATTTCACCTCAACTTTTTCAGGAACAAAACAAGGTTTTCCATCAGCAGAGAAAGCATCGAAGAAAACACACGCTGGATGCCCAGGGAAACTTTGGTCTCCTCTTTCTTCTGATAATCAAATGAATGGCTGCCTTGCCTTTTTCTAATTTTCTGATATCATCTAAGTTGGAAGTGGGAAAAGGGAAGAACCCCTCTGGAGTGGCTGGGGATGGTCTCAGGGTTAAGAAGGTGCAGAGAATAACTGCATCAGTGAAACTGAACTCAAGAACCGAGGCAAGGAAGAGAATAGCTGACACTAGCAATGGAGATGGAGATGGTGAGTTTTCATGAGCACTCTGGGAAACACAGATACTGCAGAGCAAACACCTAGGCTGCTGACTGCAGGAAGGAAGAAATGGAACAGGAGCAGTGAAACAACTTCTTAATAAAAATTTTGCTACCCAAAAAAATGGCTATGTTGATCTATGGGATATATCCATTAGTTAATACTGCTGTATCTGGCAACCTATGAATAAATGACTGTAATTCCTTCAAGCTATGAGACATCCAATAGGCCAGAGCTGCCACGCAAGTGCACATTTTCCCTCCATACTGAGTTGGACTCACTAAATTCAAGGTTTTCTTTGTACAATAAAGTTGCTATTTATTCCAGCTTTAAGAAGCAGGCACTGATATTCATTTCAGCTGACGTCCTTATGGAGAGCTATAGCATAGCCACTGCTCTGTACGTAAGTTAGTTCCTCAAGGACTCCATTATAGTCAGTGAAGAGATGTAATCACTGCCAGGGCATCATTCTTCTCATCCTGAACAGGTAACTAAAATGAGTCTCACACGAATTGCCTCCCTGAAGTACCAGTGGCTCCTGGCACACTTGCGGAACAGAATAGCTATTAACCACCCAAGACCACATCTCCATCTGAAGGACTTTCAGACGCCACCACCATCAGCCTATCTCAGGGCTAGCAAAGGGGCACAGTTGCTGTCATTTGTGCTCAAGGAGTGCAAAAGTAGCTTTCATTCTTGGTGGAGTAGAGGATGAGGAGTGTCAAAGAAAGGCAGGCTACTTGTAATAACGTGGGAGTTCCCTGGATCTCCCAGTTCAAGATATGACTACTCTGTCTTTTCTTCATCATATTTCATTTTCTACCTGTCATCTCTTTGTTTTTCTTTGCATCTAATGCAACTGTGTTCTACAATATCTGGAAAATGCAATGAATCTGTGAAACAGATAACAAATGGCTTTTAAAAAACCACCGCTGAGCAACTGTCCACCTTGTGCTGAACTTTTTGAAGAATCTCCAAAGGGAAAAGAAAAATATCTGGCATTTTTTCTATATAAATGGGTTATGAAAAAAAATGGAGAAAGAAGAAATTATGAGTGCTCTGGCTAACATTACATTTCTGTACTTGCTGCTGCTGCCTCCAGTGGAGAACTGTTTCTGCTCTTACCCCTCTGGACAAGTTCTGCTAAAGCAGATTCAGATGTGATGTTTTGAGATTCCTGAAGAGCAGGATCTTCAAATTCAAGAATAATAATTTTTTAATAAAATCAAACCAAAAATGAACACATTAAGACAGATTTCCACAGTGACAAGTTCATATGCCCCATGGTCTCACAAGGGAATTATGGTATAAGCTGTCAAACAGAAAACACCTTTCAGAGCTCTAAGATTGACTGTTACAATTACTTCAGCCCTCGACTCCTGTTCTTTATGTCTTGGAGCTCTCATTGTATTTAAGCCTGGAATACAAAGCTAGATTATTTTCTTTTTGAACTTCACATATGGATACCAGCCAAATATCTGGGGGCTGTTATTTTGATGTTCAGATGTGCCCTGTGCTGTTTAGCATACAGATTTTCTTTATAGTCAGCACACCCACAACATTTCCTGTCCAGATGGTAAAGGGAAAAACCCTAAAATAACTGTTATTAGTTACCTCATTTATCGCTCATTTTGGAAGACACTTAGTTATCATGCCAAGAGGTATAGTACGAGACCCAGGAACAGTTGTCTTGCTGACAACTGAAGTTATTAGATGTAGAACCCCAGAAGAAAGATTTTTGAAAAGCCCAAAGAAATCAGGTGAAAAACTCCTGTAAAAAAAATCAGAGAAACCTCAATCTGCCATTTTCTGGAGTATATCATCTTCTCCACTTATGCAACTGTTGTATAATGAGAGTTATTTTGTATTACTTTTACTATTTGGTTCACTTGTTCCTTTCTTAACCCCTTTAGGTGTACAAATTCACAATCACAGCATTATACTAACAAAGCTTTTTTTTTTTCTTCTGGAGAAAAAGAAAAATAGAAATGTGTATCTGACTGGCCACCTGGCTTTCTCTGTGTTTTGTTTTATAACTCGTTGTTTTTCCAGCTTTATGTTACACTGGATAATCCATATTTTGACCTTTGTTAACATTGACATCTTGACTATGTATTCTTAATGAGAAAGAAGATCATTAATGTTTGTGCTGCTACCTAACAATCTGTGCAAGTTAATGTTTAATATTAATTTTGAAGCTGCATAAAGTAAGCAGTAATATTTGAAAACTTCCCTTTGTTACATGAAATCTCAAGAAGACACTATTTCTACAAGTTCTCCAAAGGGTGAAAAATGATCTTAATTCTGGTCAGATAATCATTTTGAAATTAAATTGCCATCTTCTATACTTGTGTGCACTTGTCCTAACAACTGCTTTTGGTGGGGAGAATTATAGCCTCCCATTCTTACGTACTACTGAAAAAGCCCCATTATGTGCAAAGCAACAATTGTTGTTAAAGAATTTTATTCAATAAGACAGCAATAAAAGTTCTGGTTCACCACCTTTTTTTCACCCAGCATCAGTAGTCACTGAGGAGAGAAATGCTGGGAAATTTTTCAAGCATACGTCTTTGGAGCAGATCACAGGGCGCAATGAAGCACAGGGCAGACAACCCTGCACCCATGGAGATTAAGCCTTTAAGTCCACAGTGCTAAATTCAGTAGGGTATGGGTCCATGTGCACAGGTACACAAGTAGAATAACTCTGCCACTCAATGAAAACCATTTCCCTGACTGCATTTAGTGTAGCCCTGCCCTCAATTTCCTCCCAAACCTTCCACCACTGGAGGTATGCTTTATTCCCTCTTGTTCCTATCAAGTCTACTTATTTGTATGAAGACTCTCTGTTCCCTACCCATCTTCTGCACAAAGCATTTCCACAATTAACCTAGTTCCACCAGTGTCCAAAATACAGATCTCTTTTGAAGTCCAAAAGGAACAATTAAGTATCTGGTCTGATCACATATACAGAATGTGGAATTTTACCCAGTTTCCTATGTTGAGACCAACAACGTGCTTTGAACTTAACTGCTTGCAGCGATTGCCTACTTCTAATTTTATTTCACCAAAGTGAAAGTTTTCAAGAGCTATTTCTGGACTTCACTGCACTGGACTTTAGTTACTCTCCTCCCTTACTCAGCAGTTCTGTATCAGTACTTGAGAGGCAGCACTAGCTGATTTCGCTGAGGATGGATGTACTTCTAATTAAAGAATATCTTTGAACTTAACTGCTTGCAGCGATTGCCTACTTCTAATTTTATTTCACCAAAGTGAAAGTTTTCAAGAGCTATTTCTGGACTTCACTGCACTGGACTTTAGTTACTCTCCTCCCTTACTCAGCAGTTCTGTATCAGTACTTGAGAGGCAGCACTAGCTGATTTCGCTGAGGATGGATGTACTTCTAATTAAAGAATATGTAATTCTGTCTGCTTCTCAGTTTTTAAGTATAGCATAGAGCAACCTGTTGGTTGCAAACAGCTGAATTATTCAAATTTCCTTCTAATTGTTTCAGAAAAACAAAGTGCAAGCTCTATTGAAAACAAAACTATGCAATTCCAATGAAAAAAGATTACAACTGAGAGTAAATTCCTTTTTTGAGAGAAATATCATGAAAAGGCTTGTATATTCCTTATTTGAGTCTACATTTGGCAGACAAACTTATTCACCTCTGAGCACTAAATAATAATAAAATCCCAGTGAGGATCCCTGACACAAAGCATGAGGAAATAACTGTCTCAAGGACAGTGGTGGCATCTCAGTATCTTACAGCACACCACAATGTTACCTGACCGGTCCATCACTGTTCCCACTGATCCCACTGATCCCACCTTCCTCTGTAGGAAACCTGCCTTTCCAGCTCTTTCCAGCTATACTCACATCTGCTCCCTACCTTGCTCAGTTCTGAGCACTCCACAGTCACTGTAGGTGCCTTTTCTGGAAGCACTTCTATCTATCCCTGAGGTACTGCCTACTCTTGGCTTTCTAAAGTAGGCAACTT
>NW_009607626.1:56403-62959 GCF_000690535.1 Cariama cristata | reverse complement strand
GAAATATAACTCTCTCCCAGCCCAACACTAGCACAATTTGAATATTTTTTTTCGACTTAAGTATTCTCTGGATATATTGTGATTTTAAAACAAACAAACAAACAAAAAACTAATGTAACTTCAGCTGATAGATATGCCAGCCCTTTCGGTTAGGGTCCATGGGCAAAAATAGGGCACACCAGGCTATAAAGGTGGAGAAGGAGTGCACGAGTTGGGAGCCTATAAGTAACTGGGGAATGTGTATGGTCTGTTATCCTGCAGTTAGAGTACTGTTAGGAATCTTGGATCTTCTTGTATCTTCACTGGCCGTGAGGTCTTGTTGTAGTAAAGACAATTAATGTTTGTTACATTCAGGCTACAATTTAGGGACTTAAATCTCAAAAATTAAAGAAAAACATTAGCACCCGTGAAATGTGTAACTATTCTGCGCAACTCTTCTTTAAAGCGTTCAGTTCCCATTTCAGACCCAAAATCATTGTAGTATAAGAAATTCCTATGAGACTTGATTATTTATTTTTTTTTTGTAATTTCTGGTTTAACGCATGTTAAAGATCTCACAATAAGAACAGCATTCTTCCAACTTCTGATACCTGAGTTTCTTAGGTTATAACAAATTCCCCTTTGGGTGCTCATGCCAATATGTTGAGGCTTGACATAGAAAGGCTTACACGCTTCTCACAAGTCAAGCTTGCATTTTTCACTCTTAACTCAGTAAAGTAACTCAAATAGAACCTTCCAGCATAGCTATATTCAGCTGTGCTTCAAATCCTAGCTCAAGCAGTGACTCGGTTGTATTGTAATATGAATTACAATACCATATGATGTGGATCTTAACATAAAACCATAGGCCAAATTCTGTGGGTTTTTTTTTTTTTAAAAAAAAAAGACAGTTCTAATTTTTGCTCTACTGTCAGGCTTGGAGTTGTTACCATCCAGAAGCTTTGCCTGGGAGCTTGTGCATGCTGAATGCTTTCACGGTACAAGTATTTTGAGAATGGGGAAGAATGGGTACAACTAGGAAAGAAAGGACTGACTATAGTGTTAGTGCTCCTTGCCTTTATTTGAGAAGTCAGATTGGAGAGGAAGTTGGAATGGCAAGTTACTTAAAAAATGAAAAATTATAGTAATACCAGCTTGGTTTTTTTGGTTAGTATTTCTTCCATCCTTCATACCCGCTCTGATAATTGTTTTTTGCAGCAAATATTTTGAGGCACTAAAATAGATTGAAGTGCCCAAATATCTTTTGTCCAAAAGTTCTCAGCCCTATTCTGAAAAAACCAGAACCCATATTCAGCAGACTCCAACAAACTGGAAGGACCATTTAGGGATGGGACCTACCCACAAAAAATGAGCTTTTGGAACAAGACGCTATTAAGGATTTTCCACATCAATATCAGAACATGGAAATTTGAGGCCTGTATTAATAGACATTCTGAAATAATTAGTTTTGCTTATTTATCGGGCTAGGTGAATATAGAAGTAACAATCCTTTCCTGCACTATTGAACAGTGCAAATAAACTTTAAGTAAAATGGTTTGGGCGTGAGTCTGTTGCCTGGGGAGATCAGTAGTGCCACTTCAGATGGCCAACAGTACCGAGTGTCTGACTGGTACTAACAGCTCTGCCCCTGGATGTATACAAGATAAAAAGGTGGAAAACCACAAAATAAAACCTAAGACCTGGAAGCTGGACATGGTATACTAGGGCAGCTAATCTAAGAGTGGACAGCTTTGTTTGAGCAACTGATTATTATGCTCTATTTCGAAAGTGATTATAAATGAATTAGAAATGGATTTATAAATTACTATAAATTAATCTCCTTATCCTACCCCTTCAAATGTAATTAACCTTCTAATTCTATTCAAATGTGGAAATTTGAGACTGATATTAATGGGTGTTAGTGTACATTCAGTAAAGGAAAATCCGAGACCCAGCAAGCTGCTGAGATTTCTTTTTTTCTTTGGAAAGTACTTTTTTGGGAGTACTTCCTAGTAACTGTTATTTCTGTTTTGATTGGAGGAACAGAAGAAACTCCAGGTGGAGGAAATGGTTGTTGTACCAACACACATGCCCACAGATCACTTCTTTGACATCCTTTGTGGAACTGCTTTCCTTGACCTGTTGAATAGTTTTAGCCAAAGTTTACTACCAGCATGGACTCTTAGTAGGAAATTGGGAAGAAAAATGTATTCGAAAACCTAGCTGTCTGATAGATAAATAATTGGGGAATCATCTCCTGTCAGCGACCTTTGCTGTGAAGGATACTTCAAAAGAACTTTGTCTGTGGTCTGTGTGTGAGACATAAAAGACTTCAGAAAAATGCAGATGTTTGCAGCGTGGATCAGAAGTAGCTGGAAAGCTAGTGACTTCAGGACACTGATGTGGGAAAGAAAAAAGCACCGAAACAATGAGTATCCTTTTCTCCCCTGAATCCTGCATTCTTGCATTTAGATGTAATCATACGGATCGGTAGAGTCGGTAAAGTAAACGATGAGAGGAAGGTGTTGGCTGCGGCAGTTCTTGGGGAGGTGCAGCAAGCGCTCGGCTTGTCTAAGTTACCCTGGTAGCAATGGCACACAACGGCCTGGTTTGGTCCCCTGCTTTTTTTACGTGCTGCTGTTTGGTCACAACAGCTAACTTATATTTGTTGGCTTGTTAGTGAATTAATCTATTCCAGACATGAAGGTTATAATCTACAGGCAAATACGCATGCCCCAGCAGCAGCTAGCTGCCATCGTGGTCCAGGCAGTGGAGGCTGACAGACATGAGACCCGAGAGCTGTCTCTCTGCCATGGATCTCTTCTCTCTTCCCCATTTCATGCTGGGACATCCCCTCTGTCTTGCATTTCCCAGTTCTCCAAGCTTAAATTCCTTCATCCCTCACAAGGGTAGGCCTGGAAAACTGGGCACAGAAGAATTGGGTGCTCTTCAGTACTTCTGTAAGAAGCCAAATGCTCTGTCTTTGTGGGGCTGAGCTAACTAGCCTATAATATACTCTTTCTCTGCTCAAAAATAGTTTTGTGGTTTGACGTTTGGTTTTTTTAAGATCTGAGGTGCCCCATGTTCTGTACCAAGTGCCAGAAAGAACGTTCAAATTGCTGTAAGCAGATAGCAACAGATGCAGACGGAATCATATTGTCTTTGTCTATACTTTAGAGCTAAACTGTTTATGGGGACGTGATCAGCCAGCCCCTAATGCTAAAGCCTTTCAAGAAGTTGCCTTCACACAAACTGGATGACTGTGCTGTAAACTGGACACAAAACCATCCCAGGTCTAAGAATTGGCCTCCCCTCTTTCTTTAAGGGTCTTTTTTTTTAATAGATGTCATTTCAGTCTAGGTTAATCAACTGCTGTAGAAGCATTACTGAATCAATAGGTAGTAAACCCCCAGGAACAGATAAGGCACATATGCCCTGACCCATATGGAATGTGTACGCTGACCTTGGCACTGGGGTAACTTCAAATTCTGCCTCCTGAAATACCTGCAGCTTGTTCCACAGCAGCACGGGCATGTGGCCACTGGGTCACATCGTATTATTCAGACCTGCCATATGGGTATTTAATTTGTCCAGGTGGTTTTAGCCTTCTGTCTTCTGACATAACGAAAGATCATTGCAGACTTTGCAGTTCCCAAACTCCACTTCTACGTGTAGCATAATTTCACAGACACCAAGCTTTTAGCCCATAAAAGACTAAATTCACTTGATGCTGTATCACTGAAACTGTGATATGTGTTTCCCAGTGTAAAACCTTCTGGTGGTAAATATATCGCTGTGTGGGCTTTACATATGCATAATTAAAATATATCACGTAGGAAAACAAGAGCTATAGTTGCTTCCTATTTGGAAGACATGTTATAAAGGATGCTGATTCTTTATTTTGCTTTCTGTGGTCATTACAGCCAACTGAGAAAGTGAATTACTTAAGGTATTTATAAAGTAGCAAAATATTCATAGAAATAGCTTAAGCTACTTTAAATATTTATAGAAATAATGACAATTTCCATCTGTCACCCTAAAAATGGTACTGATGATTGCTCAAGATCTGTAATACTTGAAACTGTCTGGCAGTCTGCGAAAGGCAGGGTGGGGAGAGAAGCCATTTATTTCTTTCCTGTGTATATTAAGAAAATTGTGCATACAATTGCACATATGTGACAAAACCAGAAAGTGATGTCCATGGATGCCTTAGGAAAGCAAGCTCTGATTTCTAAATAACAAAAAAAAAAAAAAGCCAAACCAAAAAACCCGAACTAACATCCACCTTAAATCTATAAGAACAAGTCTTTCTAACACATCTCTTGTATTTTGATAACTTAGAGTCAAAATAATAAATTTGCAAGACAACCTGGGTAAGCCTATTAGTGCTGAATCTTCTGGGGCAGGGACGGGATGCGTGTAGAGAAATGGCTGCGAAAGTATTATTTGGATTTCTTGTGTGAAATGTTACCCTACAGCGTAAAGCTGCTCTCCCAGAATTGCTTGATCATCACCCCTTCTTGTCGCAGACCATGAGTCGACATCCCCATTATCAGTGGTATGGGAGGGTGTGGGACGGACTGGAACTCTCTAAGCAGTCTCTTATGTATTAGAGCAGCAGAGGACTTCAGCAATCCCCAGATGAGATGCCCTGGGGGTTCCCATTACGGCCACTCTTTTGGTGGCTCTGTAAATGCATACTGAAGGGCTGGCAGCTGCATCTGTGCCTGTAGCTACGTAATTCTGCTGCTTTTTGGTACTAATAGCAGAAAACGGTATCGTCCTTCGGAACAAGTACCTGGCAATCACTTATGTAAGCTCTGAAGACACCTGGGGCTCTTTGGCCCCACATTTGTCTTTAAACAAAAAGTGTAGTTTCCTTGATAAATTAGTACCATCCAGGTGGATTGTACAGTCTTGAGGCTGTGGCCATTGCTCTTCTGGTGTGCTGCGTCTGCACTTCTAGGAAAGATGGTTGCTATCCTGGGCAGTCTGGAGACCTTTCTTCAGTGTGACGACAGATTTAAGAATTTAAGGCTTTATTGTGGTGTGTGGAGGACTAAGCAACACAGTGAAGGTACTATTGTTATTAATTGCAATACAAGCATTTTGAGGCAGGTGCTTCTCCCATTTATAGAGTTTGACACAGGAAAATAAACCCTGTCTAACATCCTGCGCAGGTACTCTGTGTACAGTACATTAAAATGAGCTCTTTGATCCATCATGCCGAGTCAAACTGCTGATACTTAAGCCTAAGAATGAGGTTTTTGATTAAAAATATGTCCATTCTCTGCTAAACTAAGGGGGGAAAAAAGCAAGCTTGATTTCAATAAACAAACATACATTATCTGCATGCTGAACAAAAGAAACACTCAAAATATAACACTTTTAGTCAAATTCATGATGTATTTATGCTTATTTTTTTTACTAAGAATACAAACTCTAGCACAAAATGTAATGTAAATGCCTACTGTGGCACTTTACTTATCTCTCATCAACCTTTTTCCCGCATTTTGTCTGGATTTTAGGGTCAGAGCGGAAACGGGCTGGATAAGCTGAGTGAAGTAAGTTAAGCATGGGACTGGGGGGAAACTGTAAAGTTTATTTTAAGGACAAGTTGATCAAAGCTCTGTACGCTGGTGCTGTTTGTCAAGGGGAACCACACCCCCACCTCCTGACCATCGAGGGGTAATTTTTTAAAAAATGTAACCCAGGCAAAGCATTTTGTGGTGATGTGTTTGGTTTTGGTTTTTTTTAATCCTCTTGCGCTGTTCTCCCATGAAGAACTGGGATACACTATTTATCATAGTCCAGGAGAGCTTCACCACTACTGAAGGCTTGCGAGAGGAAAAATACTCCTTCCTCATATTCAACTTTCCTTGTCAGAGATGTCCTGCGATCTCAGAGTAGGAATGCCTGTGTTTTGGTGGCTTTGCTTGGGTTCAAAGAATAAGAATGAAGAAGAAAATAATAATAAAAAGGTTATCAAGCTAAACATGGCTGTGAAATTTAGAGGTTCAAGGTGAACTTAACCAGTTTCTCCTTTAAGAAACAAGCATGGTGTCAAAAAATAGGATACTCATTCTCTTAAAAGCTTATATCCAAATGAAAATGTCAAAAGACTTTAAATGCTTTAATGCACTGGCAAAAGCAAAGCTTTTCATCTCCTCATCCTGTAGCGTCTTGAAGGTAGTTAAGATCTCCGAAGCAACACCTGAGCCTCGTGGTACCAATGCCCGGAGTAAGGAGGGATGAAGAAGGACCCAAATCAGTCACCATGGTGTCCCGGCACAGCCAGCTTTGTAAGTGTGGCTTACTGGAAGAAGTTTTAACTTCAAAACAAGCAAAGGGAAAACCCAAGCAATGCTCTGCCTCCTTGGTTTTCCTAGAGAACTTTTCCTTTTTCTGATCTTGTTTGCTGTTAGTCATTGGAATAGAAGATTAGGTGGGTCACAATTACCTCCTTGGCTGTGCTTCTTGCCATTCACCAAAAAAACAACTGTGGAAAATCATGTGCTTATTTAAGCATAAATAAAGTGACAAGTTTTCTCGACTTCAGCATTATAAAGGCTGGCTG
>NW_009607626.1:53624-56343 GCF_000690535.1 Cariama cristata | reverse complement strand
CTTGCGCGTAGCTGCTGTGCATTGTGTATGTAAAATTGTCACTTTCTTGGCTAAATTTGATTAGTAAATTAATACTGGCTACACACATATTACCATAGCAGCTATTGTCACAATTTAACCTTGCACTTTATTAAGCTGATAAAAAATAATTCTGGCTAACAGCTTAAACAGTCTAACACAAACATCAGTAATTTTCCTTGAGCCAATTTGAGGGCAAACGGGGTATCGCTATAACCTGGAAAGCAACCTTGAGTTGTGCCTTAAATATAGTTCAACCAAATAAACTTTTTGAGGTTGACTTTTTCCCCTGCTTGTATTCTCATAAACAAGAATAAGGAATTTAAATGCTTAAATCTGTGCCTAACTGCCTAACTTACATGAGTAGTTCTATACAATTAATGTCAAGGAGGACTCATGTATTCTGGTGAAGCTTATTGGTCATTAATTGCATTTTGAAAAACAGAATTTATAACCCAGCCTGAACAGAATTTCTGAGGTTACCCAGTAGTTGTAGCATAAACCAGGATTTGAAACTGTCTTGCTTAAATCCAAGCACTATGCTTCTAAAAGCACCTGCTCTCAACTCTGCGCTTAAACTGGCGAAGGCGACTACTACACAAAGTGTCTGGGCAAAAGTTAGAATCTGGCAAGTCCCCTATTTTATTCATGGCAATCCAAAGGATTTGTCTAAATTCTTACAGATTTATTTTTAAGATAAATCTTTGTCATCTTCTTTGCTGTCTTATTTGTGTGAACATATAAGGTTTTTTAAGAGCCTGAGGTGACTGGAGAGAGGTTTGCTGAAACTGATTGATTGATTTATTTATTATAATTTTCAATGGTGGAAATCAAGAAACGTAACTTGAATGAAAATACAGAGCTTTGACAGTAAATATTAACAAAAGTTAATTTAACATGCTTTTTGGAATGAAGTAAAGAATGTATCATACAATTCTGCTTTCAGTCTGATAGCCTATAGGCAAAGGAGTTGTGTGACTGGATAGAAATCCTTTTCTCGGGGAGGCCCTGAAACTATACTCAGTGACAGAAACTGCAGTGGGGGTCAAAAAATAGTATTGATAAATGCAATTACAGAAATGAAAATAAGATGGCACTTGAAAAATACTGACTTTTCCCAACTGAATATAGCAAAGTATAGCCATATCAGCATTATTGTAAAACGTGATCAACATCTAATGGCAGAGCTGGGCTTGTAATTTCCAAATGTTAGAGTCTGGAGCATCTCTTGATCCTGCTTTGTCAGGTTTAATCTTTGATGGCAAAGAACTTTTCAAAGTATGTCCCTAATGGAAATAATGGTGATTGTGTAAAAATAAAAGCAGATTGCTATATTGGGAGGAAAAAAAGAGTTGTACTTGCCTTTGTCTCTTATTCTTTGCTGCTTGGAATTACAAGGATGTTGCTTGCCAGTAATCTGGCTGACAGTAACCTCTTCAAGGTTATTGCTTCCCAGCCAGCAGAAAGCGCAAACAGGAAGGACAAATATATGCTTCCTTCTTAATTTGCAAGGACATCTGCTGAATTTCTAGTTTGAGAGAAGAAAATTGAGAGAAGGAATGGATGGGCACAAGGGCAAAGTACTAGGTTTCAAAATACCAGGCAGCCCTTCCAGAAGCAATGGTGGCCATATTAAGATGCTGAGAAGGGAAAGTATCTTTGAAGGTTGACCCTTCATTAGCCCATTGGTAGTGTTGACAAGTGTCTTCTCTTTGTGTCAGGAGCGTATTAAGCTTTTCTTTTCATCTTTCTAGGTACTGATAACCCCATTAAAAATACTCTTTCTGCTCTGTGCCAGTACATATATGTGATTATAGTGACAGCATGTCAGCCTGCACTGCAGGACAAGGAGTAATACATATTATTTTCTCCAGTCTATTACTATCAAAAAATCTGTAACCTATTCTGTGTGACTTTACAGTATAGGAGCATGGTACCTCTTCCAAGCTGACTGTTTTGAGCTAGGATGGGGTCTTTTCTAGGTGACTAACCCTTTTTAGTGTCATACTCCATGGAAGGGCCATCTGGAAAAGTTATCCTTCTCCAGGGATGTGAATAATGGCACTATAATTCCGTATCTTTCTGCCTCAGGTAACAAAGCTCTGTTATGCAGGAAAAAGACGGGTCTTTGAAGTTTCAAATGCATCATAATTGATGCATCATAATGCATCATAGCTTGGATACTGAGAGCTGTGTAAGCAATGATACAAGCTCAATACAGGCTAACCTATCAAACATTTAGAGACATGTTTTTTCTAACTTGATGCTATACCTGAACTATTGTTTGCTCCTGAACCAGTTCATAGCACGTTTTTGTAATCGTCCGAGTCCATAGAATGTCTGAAACTTGGATGTGCCAGTGACGGTGTTATCAATATTTGCTTCAGTTTCTTGTGGGTTTAGAGTATTCCAGGTTGTAGGTGAGGGTTTTGACTTGATCCTTGTAAAATTATTTTTCTCATGAGTAAGAAGTCAAATCAAGTTCTACCTCAGGTTAATGGGAGCTTCGTTCAGATTTGAATGACTACAACTATGAAAGCCCATTTTAATACTTTGGCTTGCATCAGCTGTGAGTGCAAGTACCTAAACATGCAGTACTGAAGTGAGATCTCAGTGATCCCCTTTTGGTGTCTGGGGAGTGAGATGAACTACAATGCCTGTACTTTGGCTTAAAAAACAATCAGACTTTTTTTTTTTTTGG
>NW_009607626.1:0-53593 GCF_000690535.1 Cariama cristata | reverse complement strand
TTTTTGGGGGGGGGGGTGAAGCTGTTGTGCTTTTCAGTCCAGAACGAAACTGTAACTGAATAAAAATTCATTAAAAGTCCAGTACAAATGAAGAGTGGCTAGAAAACCAACCCCCTACATAAAAAAGCTTTCACAGGTTTAGAGGCAGCCTTCCAAAAAAGCATTAATCCTTACATACAGACGTGTTACTTGTCTGCTCTCCCCTCCATCTCCAACCCACACAACAAGGCGAAGCAAAAGAGACTCCAAGGATAAAGATCTAACTATTGCGTTCTACCTTCCAGTAGACAAGTATACAAGACACAGATAAAGGTACAGACATGTATTAAAAACTCTTAATAATTAAATCATTGATATAAAAACATTTAATGCTATTATGAAGCATTCTTTTCCTTGGTGGTGCTTTGAATGCTAATGTACTGCAATCACAGTTTTAGGTTTATAATAAAACAAATGGTTTACTTACTGCAACTGGAAAATCTGAGAGGCTCTTGGGGACAGATGGGATTGGAATTTGCTCCGTGAAAGTTTATTTCTCCCTTTCCTTCCCCCACTAACAAGTTTTAAGTCAAAAGTTTTGCTGGATGGTTTCTGCTGCTTGTGTACCTTGATGTTACAAAAATTGTTTACTGTGGTTCTGTCCAGCTGCTCCATCTACTCATTCTGGGACACTGGCATGGGATTTGGATATTTTGTTCACTGCTAAGTGAACCTCTATGAAATGGTAAAAGCTGAACCCTGGAAGTTCTGTTTAATAACTGTAGAACAGATTTCCTCATTTCTCATTCCAGGAATACCTATGGTTTTTTTCAGTATGTTTGTGTGTTAATGTTAGGGTTTTTTCATGCACACATTTGCTCTCAAATACCTCTGAAATGATTCAGACCAAAACATCTAAAATGTCTAAGCCTGCAGAGTTTTTTCTTGTATTTAAGAAAATCTGCACCTGTTATTAAATATATGTATTTCATTTCTGACCCAGTTTTGTCTTGGTTTTCTTTGCTGCTAGAGATGAAGGAAGAAAAAACTAGTGTGTTTTCAGAGAAGCTATCAAAGATCAGAGATTTACTTTTGTCAGTAAGACAACCAAGGAAAAGATACATTTCCATGATAGAGGGCTTGGGGTTTTTTTGGCAGCACTTTTTAAACGATGAAAATAGTTGTAAGACACATGCCTATTCAGTAGGAATTCAGTTAGCTAATCACTAACTTTTCTCGGAAAGAAAAAAAGTCATATGATCTTACAGCCGTTTTAAGTTTTATACCGGGTGTCAACAATAGTTGTAAGTGGCATGGCCCTTACCCATTAATAGGCATACCGTGGCCAAAGTGCTCCGATAACAAGGGTCTCTCTCTGCAGGGTTGGTTTTGGTACTGGCTGTGATTAGGGCTTGGCTCTACTGAGTACAACTGCTTGATTCTCATACATGTCCCAGTTCATTAGATGAGATCTATTGTTTCTCTTTCTGTGTCTGCCTACCTAGCACTTTGGAAAGGCAAGTGCATCCTTCCTTTACCTTTTGTACAGATGACAATTTTGCAAACCAAGAAGAGAAGTGAACAAGAGAACCAGTTTATAAATCCTGACTTTAACCTGAATGGGGATGAAAGAAAAATTTACTTTTTTAGCTAATTTTTGTTTTCCCAGGCTGTTCTAGGAATTAGCTTTTCCTTATGACTGTCTACTCTTAAGCAGTTCTAGGAGGATAAATTCACCTTGTATTTCAGATCCTTGTCATTTCCAACTACTTGTTCCCAGATGAAGTAAAGAAACACCCCTATTGCTAAGTCAGCAGAACTTGCTTACAGATTTCCCAGCAGGCTCAATACATGCAGAGAGTAGGACTGGTTGTTTATACCTGCTTGTTTATACATGACCATTTGTCTTATTCCGCTGAGAGCATGCTGTGAGTTTTCACCATGATAGCTCTGGCTCCCAGGGGGCATGTACTCACACCTCTGCTATTTGCCAAGGAAAAGGAGTGTTCTTTATGGTAAATAATTGTCCTTTGGGACAAATTTTTGTGTTGCTTTGACTTTCAACAAAGAGGAGCACGGACTTAAACCAGACTCAGCCAATTTGTCACTTTTGCAATTTAAGCCAAATTTTAGCTGGAATCAGTTAGTAATTGCTTTGATCTTTAAACCCTTGCTTCATTTTTGGAGTTCAATGTGAATCCTGAAAAAGCCTGCCACCTGTCTTGCTCTGCAGGGCAGCCTGGCAGTCCTGGCTCTCACCTGTAAGTTCTCCTGGCTCCTAATGCTTCCCTGAGGGAGTGTACTGAAATGACAATCTTATCTGTAAAGTGTTGAGTTTGAGGGGAAAAAAAAAAAACATGACAAGAGCTAACAACTCACCTGACTGTCAATATTGGTTTCTTTCTTTTCCATAATGACTAAGAAAGTAGTAAAGCAATTCAAGATAAGAGCACTTTGGAGGAGAAAATTGTCTTTACTGAGAATCTCTAAAGTGCTATAATGTATTTCAGATTCCTTATAGAGGGAATCCATGGCACTGAAAAAATGATCCATACCTCATATGGCTTAACATCAGATATGTTGATGTACAATGTGCAGTAATATTCGTTTTAAATTATTTGATCAGAATTTTTTTGCTTCTAATGACTCAAAATGGACAGCCTGTAGCAGGATATAGTGGAAACATTTTCTAGGAATGTAAATAAGTTGTTGAAGTCATACAATGAAATTGTGTCAGGGAGGAGAGGATTGTGCACAAATGGGCAATTTAAAAGATACACAACTGGTATGGATTATGAAGAAGCCTGAACTACAAAACATGTAGTTCAGAGATGATAGTCTCCAAAACTATTAATCTGTCCAGGTTACTGTAACAAGGAGAGAGTAGAAGAGCCACATATATAATAACAATTTAAAATAACTAAGTTATTTAGGTCAAACGTATCAGGAGAATGAATGCACTGCTATGACAAGCAGTCTAATAGATGCGCATGTCTCATGTCCAGGAAGGAAATTTGTCTGGTTTAGAGTAATTCAACTCTAGCACAAGCTTAACACTTCTTGGCAACCAAATGGTGCATATGTTAGAGACATTATTAGCATTTGAGGTTTTTTATAGGTACATGTCATTGACTACAAGCCTTCAAGAGCTGAGTAATACTTTTAGAAAGGACTAAACTCTTGGATAATCTTGTTCAAAAAAAAAAAAAAAATTGGAAATACAGTTATGGAGTACTAAGCATTGATTCTCCTGTGATGAAAGCAAGCTGTTAATGGGGGCATAGAAAGCTTAAGTTACACAAGGAAACTCCCTAAGGTCTTAATGATAGAGATGTAAATGACAAAATGTGCTCAGATCAGCACAGGTGCCCAACTATGTATTAAAAACTCAGTTGTTTTCTTTCCATGGGTGTAGAAAGTAATATGTTTAATTTCAAAGGAAGCTTAGTATCAGAAAGGAGTCCAAGAAATGTCTGGATTGAAGAGAGAGTATTTTCGGTAGGATGGTTATAATGAGCATATAGGTGTGGAAGGAACTTAAGGTCACCTTTTTGACTGGGGCGGTGGGAGGGAGGGGAGAGAAAAAACCCAAACACCCAACTTCCAACATGTAAACTGAACATAAAGCCAGCCATCTGGGAAATCGAAGTACTCCAACAGAGTGATGGCACCACAAAGGGATCTGGAGAGCAAACTGCATTCTGATTAACTCCCATGCCTCCAGGGTTTAGTTTATTTTGTCTCTGGTGAGGACAAAGACTCAAAGCCAGACCCTGGAAGAAGTACCTGTCTCCTGACTTGAGTGAAGGCTCTACACTTCACACAGTGCTTTGGCACTAATTGTATTTAACGGGCTCCTTCAGTAAGAGTAGTGTGTCAGGGACATCTGCGAGATATTCTACAGGAACAGGGTTGGACTCTAAGCAAGATAATTGAAATACACCTTTTTAAAGGTTTTTATATGAGTAGAGATAGAAAATATTGCCTTGTTTTTAATGAAATGTTAAACATAAACTAATTTTCAACACCAGAAGCTGCTTTTCACTTACAGAAGATCAGAACTGTGTTAAGTGCTGGAGCCTGGGGGAAACCTCTAATTACGTGTGGCATGGTTTCAGTTACCCACGCCATCCTTTGAGGACTAGAATGCCAAGATGGGGCTACAGATCTGTGACCCTAAACGTTGAAGTATTGTTACCAACTTTAACTTTCCAAACAATGACAGGAAATCTTAGCAGCAGCAGGGGTCCAGCAGAGAGTGTTCCTTCTGCTGTGCTGAAAAGCTGTGCTAGCAAAAATGATGCTATTCAGTCTGTCAGAGTAAAATTTAGTTTGCCACCAAAGTGAGCCTCAGGAGGGAAAGTCAGACAGAGGACAAATCATATTCACTGCATTAAAAATGCCTGTAAATAAGTTAAATCAACAATAGCTGTAAATTACCCACAAGTGCTCTGCGAACACAAATTTTTCAAGAGGACTATAAACGTTAAACTTACTCACCTCTGACTCATATTTTGAACAAAAAGATAAATAGTTGAAGCACCTTATCTTTCTTTTATATTACAGTGAACAGAGTTTGCTCCTAGTTGCAGCAGATGACTGCTTCCTTCATCTACCTAATGTTGTTTCAGGCAATATTTTGTAAGAGCATCATTAGTGCTGTTTCCATAGCTTTTTCTTATAGTCAGGTGATAAGACACTGAAAAAGTAGCAATGGCAGCACGTGATATCATCACTGCACCTGAAATCACATTGATGTGCCCCTTACTCTTCAAATATTCGAGTAGAACTAATTTGGGAAGGAGAATGTTGGAATCTGAGCTTGATCTTGAGGGGAGGGAAAAGGATGATAAAAGATTTATCAGTACCACTTCTCTCTTTCTTTACCTGCACCATAGCAGGTCTTCAACAAAAGCTGACTTTTACAAAACATGCTAGTATCTACCTTTCATTTTGTTGGAAAGCTTAAAGCCAAACACCAGGGAGCACGGTACAATCTTCTAAACTAAAAATCTGAACAACAACAACAAAATCTTTATTCCAACTATCCTACTGCTTTAAGGTTAAATTTTTAGTGTCACATGGGGAGGCCGATACCTGACCTCTCAGTAACAGAGATTTTTGTGCTCTATGCCCACATGCTGCCATAATGGATGGATATATTTATCTCATTTGTAAACTGCAGTTAAAGACAATCATCAGGGAGGTTGTCTCTGGAAATCTAAAATTCTGGAGGGCTTGGGAAGGTGTTTTTTTGTGAGAATTTGTAGCTACATATTGGACATATAGGACAAATATCTGTCTGCCCCAAACAGAAAAGTTTATGTATAATATATTCCTCTGCACAAAGTCTTTACCATTTTGAAGTACACAAGTGTGTGTGTGTGGGAGGGGGATTAAAAGGAAAATGGAGATAGTATTACAGAAAGAAGAATGAAAGAGATGGTACATAACCCTGAAAATATTTAATGATTTGTGGTGCCCCACATCTTAATTAGTAATACCCATTACAGTAAAGGTAATCTGGAGATTGAACATGACCATTAAGTTCACTTACACTTAAAAAAAATTCTTGCAAATAAGCAGTATTGTGAAAGAACATTGTTTAAGGTCTAGGTTCTGGGATACGTAAAAGTATAGTAGAGAGAATAGTGAATAACCCTGATTTCATAAAATAACACATGGAGATATCAGAGGTTCCATAAAGCTTCCGAGATATAGTCCTAAGTAATAATAAATAGTAGTAGAATAATATTGATCAAGATGAAGATCATGGAAAACTGACAATTAAGGTCATTTTATTTGGATTCAGATTTTAGTCCAGATACTTTGTCTGCTTTTTGTTTTCTTCTCCCTTCAACTCCACTTTGGATATCCCTCAGTATTTGTCAAAAATATAAGCTCCAATTCCTATGTCACACAGAGAAATGTACATACATTGGGTTTTCAATATTTTTCTTCAAACATCTAGCTGATGTTTGAAGGAGAACCAACATTAATCACAGTCTAAATATTACCTTAATACTAGTCATCTACTTATTTTCATCACATTTCCCTCCCCTAGTGGTGATTTATCTTTGGTAGAGATCTGCCATTAATGCAAAAGGGTGTCATCATTTCAGTCTGTCTTAATTTTTATTTATTTCATTTTTTTATTGTAGGCTAAGACTTGTGAAAACAAAAGGCTAGCGTGTGATCCTGTTCTTTTCATGTGGACTGTAGCTGCACTTGTATCTCGTGATTGAGATTTGTTTCTGTTCATTATCATATTTAAACTTGCCATGATATAAAACACTAGGTTTTAAAGAAATAATACAGAAGTATCATTCTCTGACTTATTTCTCTATTTTCATTTTTGTGCCCCATAGGTTCACAAGGATTGACCTTTGATTATGTATCCAGTTAGTTCCTTTGGTTTCTTGCACAGACGAGAACAACTGTTGTAATTTTTTTTTGCACTTTTTCTTCCCAAACATAAGATTTTGCATTATTGCATGTTGCTCTGCAAGTCAACTTCATATAAAAATGTTGAACTTTCATACCATTTCTGTAGTCTTTTTTTGAACTGATTCTCTCTTAATCACGGCCTCTTCCCTTCTGGTGTGCTCTCCTTAAGGAATGTTACTCCTTTTTCTCACAGGTTTCAGCCACTTGCTGACTGAGGCTCAATGCCGGGGTTTGTCCCCATCGCTCAGTCCTCCCACTCGTTTTAATTACTACGGGACACTTCATTCCCTGCTCCTACACAAAGCTGTTAAACAAAGCCAGCTTAACTCATCTTTCATCAGCTATAAAAACTGTTTGCTAAATCAGTGCTGCCTCCCAGTCATTAACCGCACGACATACAAAATGTGCACCTGTTTCTGTAAGCTACCTTCTGTAATTCTCATGTTTGCCGTCTTCCGACTACATTGCCTTCTGTGTTTGTTGTTTTTAACCCTCCCCTTAGTCACTCGCCTCAATCTGCCTATTCTTGCTCTCATTCCCATTCTGATCAAACTCTCTGCTAGGATTCATATTACTATGCCTGAAAAGGCAATGTAGAAAAGGAGAAGAAAAAAACAACAACAAAACCCCATAAACAACAATCAAAACCAGGCAAGGAAAAGTCTTTAGTATTTATGATCAGTGCTTTAAAAATACATATTTACAACCTGGTCCTTTTTTATCTTATTATAGATTTTTAAATTTTATATCAGATCTCAAACTTATAAAAGTTGCTTTAGATCACTAGCTTTAAAAAAAGCTTTATTCTTTTATTTTTAATAAAGGAACATAATTCTGTAGGCAGTTTATGAACAGTGAAGAACAAGACCTTTTTTCATTCTTAAGTATTACAATATGTTATCTGAAAGAAGTACTACAGGAAACAAACACAAATCCAAAACCTGTTCTTAGCTACACCCCTGTAAATACAGAGTAATTCCATAGAATAGAAAGAAATTATTCTTTTTTTGGCATTGCTGCCTCTGAAATCCAATACAGAAACCTACAGATACCTATTCCCACCCAGTTCCACAGAAACCCGCAGATACCTATTCCCA
The DNA here is from genome assembly GCF_000690535.1 of Cariama cristata. Classification (NCBI taxonomy): domain Eukaryota; kingdom Metazoa; phylum Chordata; class Aves; order Cariamiformes; family Cariamidae; genus Cariama; species Cariama cristata. The sequence goes on along the minus strand of NW_009607626.1, from coordinate 46,070 downwards.
CCTCACCTGTTCCTTACAACAAGTAGTAAGTCAAATAGAGTACAATATTAATACAAATCACATTTCTTGGAGATGAAAATATCTGTGGACTTTCACTAAATTTGTGCTAGAAAATGTACTTCTTATTTTTATATAACTCTAAGCTTCTTCCAATCCATTAACGTTTCACTTGAAAACCTTTGACCCTATGTTCACTTCCAATTATCATCCCTTTCTATGCAGTGTTATTCAATGCAATAGCTTTTCAGACTCTCAGATTCATATAAATTTTAAGCTAACAATGGCGTTAACATCTGAAAGGTATTTTTACCTTACACTCATGAAATCTAATCTCTCTTTGGTCCTACATACTAAATGCAGGCGCCTCAAGACAGAAAATGGCATTTCTCTTCCACCCATTAATATTCTTCTCGCTGATTCTCCCCAACACTTACATTCTAACTTTTCCAAAATATAAAAAGTTTAAAAAAAAAAAGTCCAAGCCTCCAAACCTCTTTTTTTTTTTCTTTCCCCAAGATTATTACTTCAGCCTCATCTGCTTTGTAAACAGCATTCTGAATGAGTATGTGAAGAATACTTTCTTTAAATTGATAATTTTCTCTCTCTAAGACTTCACGAACATAGTGAAAGGACAATATTTTCTAATAATACAAAGTTGATCACCAGCTAAAAGTAGGACTGTTATTTTTATTGCCATTTTTTTTCTCCTATCAGCAGAGTAGAAAGATGGGATTAATACTTAAGAACAACAACAAAATAATCCTATCCTACCTAGATTATAAATTCTTTAAGGTAAGGACCATTTCCGTGGATGCTTTTTTAAAAACCAAAACATACCTTCTAGCATAGTATATTACATAATAAACTCTGACCCTTGACTGAAACCCCATGGTACTGCAAGAGATTTGAACATAGACGAAAACAATTTATTTGTTAAGTTGGAAGACAGGACATTCAGGTTTTGTAATTAATGTGGTGGGTTTGTGGGTTTTGGTGGGTTTTTTTTGTGGGTTTATTTGGCTTTGAGGTTTTTTTGTCTGTTTTGTTTTTTTTAACCCCTGGGGCAGTACATACTTAGGGAATTGTGGAAAGAAAGAGAAAATGCAACATAAAGATTGTGTCAGTGGAAACAATCACTGCTATTTGTCGAAATGCGTTAGAATAAGCTGCTTTATCAATGGAAAAAAATGCACTTAAAGCAGTCCTGAAGTTTTAAAGGAATTTGAAATGGCAAAGGACACTTGAAAAACACGGTAGGAAAGCAAGCTGGTGGATAGTGATACTGAAGCAAAATAACACATTAGAAGTACATCAAAAAAGTAGGAGAAAACTTATGTATATACCCATGCAGAGACGTTAAGTGATCTGGGTAGGACTTTTTTTTTTTTTATCAAACTGAAAATGAATTCCTGCCTATATATGCATATTTACTATTTTACATTCTAAATTCCTGAAGTGGGTTGATCCCGAGAAGGACAGTCAGAGTCTGCATGGAAAGACAGTAGATGAACTCTTCAGTTTTATCAACATTCTTTTAACTCTTGTAAGCTTGTTATCTGAAAATTATTTGCCAAAATAAAAACTTTTCAAAATTTCCAATTGGGAGCACATTTTGTAGAATTTGACATTGGTCAAGATGAAATTTCAGAACGAGATAGCATCATACACTATTCTACTTGGCTTTAAGTGCAACTTCATTTTTAGCATGTTGGTGAAAATTTGAGCAATTGTCAAATGTACAGACCCAGTGAGCGAGCTGATGTATTTATTAGCATAGCCCACGTATGACAGGAAGGTAGGGAAGTATCTTTAAGTCCCTTATTTCAAAAAAAGCAAAAGATTACAAATTTCACTTTAACAAGAGCTTTGTCATTCAAAGTAATTTATATATAAATTATGCTAAAGTAAATATGACAGTGGTTACAATGATACTTTTAACTCATTCACACTCTAGTTGCTGTGTAGGTGGATGTGGAATGATCTTGTATGTTAAACACTGAGAATATTTGTTAGTGGGTCTGCCGGAAGCTCAGGCACCCTAACATGGAAAGAAAAGTTTCACTGTTTACAACTACAGCATTATATATAGACACATCTTAATAGTTCATAATGCACAAACCTACACTCAGCTAGATCAAAATTCATCACTCGTTCTGGGGGTGTAAATCTGCAGTGGGTCTGGCACTTACTATGTAAACGCTCCGTTTCTGACACTGAGAATTCAGGGAACATTTGCTCCTTATCTCTGTTGCAGTTTTTGGCTAAACAGGATTCTGTTTAGAATAAATTAATTTGTTTAAGATGAGTGCTTTGAATCTTTTTAGTAAGTATCTGAAGTCTTTCTCCTTGTTGTGAGGATAATGGAGGTACTGGATCATTGTCATTTCTTGTATCTTACCTATTTGAGTGTATTCTCTCTATTTAAGTAGCCTTCAAAACATCCCTTGCCCTTGCAGTAGGTTAGTTTTGCTTATGACAAAAACACTGGTGATTTTTTGGGGGGAAACTGTATGATTTTTTTTTTTAGTAATTGTAAATTTTGCATTATGCTAAGCATTTTTTCGATATTTTTGGGGGTGATTTTCTTTCCTTATGTTTGTTCCATGTCTTTACTGCCAAGACAGAGCCCATCAAAGGAAGGTGTGAAGTTCTAGGAGGTGAAAAGGACAAGTATCGATGTGGCATGTACACTCATTGTGTCTGCTGAGTTCTTTGTTTGGTATAGCTTTACATCTATTTGTATCACCACACAGACAAAAAGAGATTTTAGCATTATAGCATGAAAAGAATTGAACGTCACTAAAAATTTACCTGAGTGAAGAGGAAGAACCGTGGAAAAGAAAAACTATCTATCTCACCTATTCGGAAAAGCCTGAAGTGTTTAAAGTAACTCTAATCTAAATCAGAAGACGATACATAACTTAAATGAGATATAACTTGTCCCTAGGCCTTGCCCATTCTTTGTTCAGAGCAGTAGGCTTTTAATGCTAAAAAAGCATACCAAGGAAAAAGGAAGAGTATGGAACAATGAAGAAACTAATAGAGTAGTTTTGGGTAGAAAAAGAGATTGATTGAAGAAAGGAAAGCCAAATGGGCAGAGGGGAAAAAGGTAAACACAGAAAGTGAGAGAACAAACTCAAAGCAAAGCATAAGGAAAGATAAGACAGTTCAGAGGGAGAGAGGGTGCCTGGGTGCATTTGTTGGGTTTTGAGTTGCAATTTGAGGCAGATTAATTTCAGAAACCCCAGAGGGCTTAGAGTAATCATTTGCTATATTTCATCTCTTGTGTTAAGTTGTTTAATGTTGTTCCTTGTACTGTGTATTCTGGAGGGATACTATTACTTCTCTGAGTAATTTGGTGGTATTGTTTCTGTTTGGTTTCCTAGGCATGAATAACACTTTTTATGCAGTAATAGTTCTATATTCCAAGATAATCTTTTAAGAGGATTTCCCTGTTTGCAGGGCTGGAATGAATTGATTCTCAGTAGATACTTGATTATTGAGTTCAATCACACGATATTTGAAAAGAAATATTTATTACTGTGTGTTTAGCCAACTAGTATGGCACAGTTTAAATTAGCAGTACAGTTTGCTTAACTAAGAGTAATTTGCACTAATTATAAATTTACTCAATTATTTCTAGAAATACCAATTATTTACTAGGAAGCTTAAGAGAATATGTTCAAATGAAGAACTGAATGTTCATGAATAGCAGACATGGAAATACAAATAAATAAACCTTGTCATATATTTATTTTGAATAAACAGTTGGTATCTCCTAACCAGGAGGAAGGAGGGGGAAGGAAGGAAGAGGATAGAAGAAAGAGGATCAGAATATGAGTACACTAGGACATGTGGTTTTAGATACTTCTGTAACCATAAATGAATTGTTTTACTTAACCGATGCACAAGAACCTCACCTCAAACGTGTACATAATTGAAAATTGGCTAAATGCCATTTAAATAATGACATCTCTATATTGTGCATATGTATTGCACATAAATCCTTCAAAAACTCATGCACATATTAGAAAAGATGTTGACCTGCTTCAAAAGCAAGGTGACTAAATGGAATTGGAGATGTCATTACTTTTTGGCACCCACTCCTGAGATTATGGTCTCTTTCCCACAAAGTGATATCACATGCATTAAAATGTCCTGGTTTCACGTAAAAGGAGTAAGTGCTAAATGAACGTGGGGTGGGGTGTGAGGGAAGAGAAGGGGACTAGATGTTGTGAAAGAGGCTGGATTAAGCTAAGGCAGAGTTTCTCCCAGAGTCTGGAAATGTGAAATTTAAAGAAACAATGGGGAGAAAGAATCAAAGAAAATTTGTATCTCCTAGGGCTCTTTCTGGCCTCTTCAGTCAACCATTTCTTCTCATCTATGACAAACTTGCTCTTTTTAAGATGGAAATCTAAGGCATCTACTGTAACTGGTATGGTTGGCAAACACTTTTGTTTTTTTAATTCCTTTGTATCTCTTTTGCTATATTCTGTGAGTCCTGGGAACTCTTTTATTTCTATTTAGCCACTGCAGATGCAACTGCTTTTCAAGTTCTCCTCTCTCAGTCCTGGGTCATGGAAAAAGACTTGATGGCTAAGAGGATTGCAAAAATGTGTGTCTTTGAGGGTCACACAGGGTCCTGCTCACTTTTTATTACTGGTGGAGACGTGCGAGAAGAAAATTATCCAGATTTCAGAGCCAGGCAATAGTGGTCACACTTCCAACTAACCAATAAGGACAACAAACAACATCTAATACGTACCGTAGTACTTCTAAAGTTAAGTGAATGTCCTGCAAATGGCACCAAGATACATTAAAAGTAGAAATCACTCCATATACCTTGGCACAATGCCACTTTACTTGATGCCTCTATGGATATAGCTACCTTGATTCTTATATCTATTCTATAAAAAACTAATAAGGCTTTTAAATGGTGTTTTTCTAGGCTGAACCTGACACTTGCAGCCTGATATTGAATTTTAATTGATTCTGCTGTAACATCCTGTTGTTGATTTGAGACAGTTTCGTTACAATTACTTGGACTATCACCCTCAGTTTATTCACCTAGAGACGTACTTCTGTCAATGACTCTACTGTGTAGAATACAGCCTATAAGGTATCTTACAGCATTACAAGTGCTTTATTGTATCATGCAATTTGTATAAGAAACAGAAAGTCAATTTAAATGAACTGTACCAAAAGTTCTTTCAATAAATTCAGTACATAGTTCAATGAATAATGCATTGCTGAAGGTGTTTCTAGATATGGAACATCAGCTAATTTTACTCACTGTCACTTATTTATAAAATAGTGTTTGATCTCTTTTACAAAAGAGCAGAAAACCCAGCAGTTCTCTGCTGTGAATGCGTTGAGGCTGAATAAGCTCCAACTGCCTGATTGTTTTAGTCTGAGTGAAACATGTTCTGAATTCTTGCAGCCATCATGCATCAGATAGTCCACATTTCATATCAGTATATGCATATTTAATACAGATATTCTTTTTCGATTAGTAAATAGTAATGCATTTTCTGAAGTGATTAAATTGGAGTCTGTACCCCTTCACAGAAATGGAGGTACATGCAGTAAAATTCATCTGCTGTTTTCTACTGCAGTAATAAGCTTTTTTAAAAAAATCTAGAATAAACATATTGCTTCATATTCTAAGCTTTGGTGTCTCTCCCACCCTAACTCACCTCCCATAAAATGATATGAGCTGGCCAGATGGACTTTAACTGCAATGAAACCCAAGAATGAAGTCGTCACAGTACTTCAGCGGGAGGGGGTTGACTCTTGCTGTGCAACTGGTCGATTGTATATCTACTGGTCAAAAGGACAAGACACACGAATTTAAAGGAAAAAAACCAGCATAATGAGTGTGTTTGAACACGAAGATTGAAATAAGTAGTGGCTTATTGATCTGCGGCATTCCATTGAAATGAAGTAGTCCCGCCTGATGAATAAGGACCTAATGATCTGATATGGACCTTGCAAGAAAATACACTTCACAGGATGAACTTTTACTTTCTAGCATAACACTGTGAGGAACTGTGTCCAAATCAGTAAACGGATTTTGGCTGTGTATGAATAGGTAACTTCCAGCTTCCATGGACAGCTACAGCAGTGACAAACTGTCTTGTCTGTTACAGAGGTGATGAGGACCAAAAAAAAAAAAAAAAAAAAAAAGGCATTTTCTAAAATTTGTTTTAATGCTATAAGCCAAAACCAGACTGAAATTCTCCTCCAACTCTGTTGCAGTGTACCCTCACTGCTGCTAGAAACATTGACAGCAGCACCTGTATCGCTCCTTTCTAAGGTCTTTTTTAAAGAGGTGCTGACTGAAATTATCCAATATAGCAGTCTGATTTCTTCTGGCCCTGAATACTCCTCGTCCCAATACGCTTTGCAGTTTCCTACACCTAGACGGCACTTCCCTCCTCCTGTTCCCAGCACAGAATGCCCTCAGGTAGCTCCTTCCTTTGTCCCTTCTGCACGGGGAGTTCAAAGCAGCATTCAGGAAATGTTTTCTTTTCAAAATGTTTTTGCTGTGTTGTGCTACCTCTCAAAGGATGCAATTTTTGAATACTGAGCATAAAATGAGTCCTGGTTTTTGTTCTCAGATTTAAAAAACAAACGAAACAAACCACACCCCAAAGAGTTAATAACCACTGCCTTTTCTTTAACTTCAGTGGCAGCTTGCCATTTCACGTTTTTGTTATTAGATTGATGAATGTCAAAGATACATTTTAGTACAGCGGATGCATGTTGGATGGAGTGTAACTCTGACAACAGTATCACTTTGATCTACCAAGTATTCAAAGAAATTAATCTTTTTTACATTTGTTATCCTAATCAGTGCAGAGCAGCTGCTTGAAATTTGACGTGGAAGATGCTTTAATGGTGAGTTCTGGGTGACGGACTTAGTTGCTTGAACTGTGAGATGTTAAATGCCATTAAAACTATTAAATGCCTAGCACCCTTAAAAAAAAAAAATAACCCTTTGGTATTTTTGTTCAATTCAAATTTCCCATCAAATGCCTAGAGAATGAGATCTAAATTCCACGTGTTGAGCAGTTACTAATGAGAATACATATAACAAAATAAGGTTATTTGGTGTGATTGCATTTTTTAACCGGTTAGGAGATACCAACTGTTTATTGAAGACAGTTTTTGTCACTACTGAAGTAAAAATTATACTCGATGCAGCTCTCCTTTGAAAATAACTTTGTAGGTGTCCTCTGAGATCCAATATGTGAAAATGTTTCAAAACTTACAGTATAGGGAACAATGCTGTTCGTACACTGTAAGATGAAAACTATAAGCTTGTGGTTTATTTAAAAGCTTATAGATGACTTGCAGAATCCATTACAATATTCAAACTGAGATAAGAAGAGATAGGTTTGCATTCATCTCTTTCATGGGTTATTTAATCTGCCCTGTATAGTTGCTGATTTCAGTACTAACAATACCACATTCTGTTCTGAAATTTTTCATTTGTTGAGTGACGTTTCTATTGCTGCTTTGTTATTAGCATGTATCTTTTTCTTCTCTCCTTTTCTAGTTAACTTTCATTTACCTGTTGTTTATACCATTTTCTTCCATCTAGAATGGAAATATTTCTTCTACACTGCATTCACAATCACTGTCCTCATTATTAATCCTGAGAATTGCATTACTAATGGATTCATTATCATTTTCATCACTTAAAAACACATTCATTATCTGATGAGATGCAATTTTCTTTATATGCTTTTTGAGACCCTTGATTTACTTTCTTTGTAGACAACCCTTCCTCATGATCTATAAAGAAGATGACTCTTGAATAGATTGTTAAGATTCCCCTTATTCCTTGTGATACTTTTCCGTGTTGCTTGTCTGTCTATATATGCTTGCGGAAAAAAATCCTCTAGCAATTTCCAAATGTTTTTTTAATTGGAATGTTCAGTGGTTTAGGTTCACTTTGTTGAGCTGGATATTTCATTTTAAAGGTCTTTGAGATCAACGAAAGAAAAGTTCTACCAAAAATAGTTATTTATTTTACAATGAGCGCTCACTTTCATAATCTCATAAACACACACCATATGTAATTTGCATATTTTAAGGTATCCTTAGAGGTGTCATATATAAAATCTGAATTTTTGCCTATTTTGTATTGATACAGTTCTATTGACTTGGAGTAACTTATGCCAGTGGAACTGACCTGGCTGTTTGAGTGCATGTGTGCTTTGTTTAGTACTTATACATAGACTTGTTAAAGGCGCTTCAATAGAAGAATAATTTCAACTTATCTGGTCCTCACTGTGTGTTTGCATACAGCTATATGTATATATATGTATATATGTATGCACCTATATACAAATTAAAAAAAAAAAAAAAACAAGTTGCCTATAGTCTAACATACCTCTTAGAGAAAATATTCTTGTTTCTTCTGGACCAAATCAGACAGCTGACTTTTTTAAAAAAATGGATTTTAAGTTTGTTTCATAAAATCAAAAGGCTAGGTACTGCTTAGTGTAAGCTGGCTGCTAACTTGACTGAGAAAGGATTCGTTCCTAAGTAAAGATATAAGCCCAGACAATGATTTCATTAATAAGGCCTAAAAAGCCCCCTCATCCGACCCTGAACCCTAGTAAATTTGTGACATACAAGCATGTAAATTTTTAAAAGTAAGATGTTGTAATGCTGGACAGGAATGTATGATTTAAAATATTTCAAATTTATTAGTACAGCATAATCACTAAGAAAATACTCTAAGGTCCATAAAGTATTGAATGTAGTCAAATAAAATAACTTTTTATTGCAAGGAATTATTGGAAATATGAGCTGTTCTACTAAAACTTGAGATATTCAAAGCCTGTCTGTCAGCCTAACACAAATATGATTTCATTAATTGACTATCATTATATATTTGGTAGAATATCTGGCTAGAAAATCATTCTAGATGATTTGTATAAAATGAGATTTATCCTAAATTAAATCCTCATTAACCAGTCATTCTCATAAAAGTATATGCTTGGCTTTTAATACTTGGAAGGAGCAGAGTTGTATGGTATTCTCTGATGTGCTTTAATTTTACCTAAGATGAAACATTTTATTTCTAACTTACTTCATTTAAAAAGACATATTGCAGAAAACTGTGATGATTTGTCAATCAATCCAAATCCAGAAATGTGACAAATCAGATACTTTTCTGCTCTGATTAACATGTAATAGTCATGAAGAGTTCAAGAGAAGACTTACTTGTCAGTTTGTCTAGGTTCGGATTTTTTGGTGGTTTGTTAGCATGGCAATTAAAAGAAGAAATTTGAGGGAAAAAAGGTTCCAAAGGGAGAAAATAAAACCTTGTTGTTGGATGTATAATGTAGCACCCAAAATAAATCAATCTATTAAACAAATTTTCAAACAGATTACTTTTTTAACACTTTTCCTGTCCTTTTCTTTTTTTCCCCTGCATTGGAGATTAAATAAGACCGTACTAATGGCCCTCGATGGCTCACTAGCAGCCATTTGCTATAAAACACCAGTAGTTTTCCATGAGGCTATGACATGGAATCCTATAAGAAATCTGCAATTCTAAGAAATTAAATTGCTTTTTTCCAACCCCACCCCCAGTTTAACAAAAGTAACCACAAAAGCTTGGGTTTGGAGAACAGAAGCAAAACCAGGACTAGTTATTCTAGTTCTGGCTTCCTACTCGTTTGCTGATTGGCAACCTCTTCCTCTGTTGGCATCTAACAGGGTAAGAAGGGACGTCAGATCTGGGCAAAGGTGAGCCGGTACCCATTTTTTCCCCATTTTTCTGGACCAGATTTTTCCCTCCTGCTGAAGAAAAGATTTTTGTCGCTGCTCTTCTGCCCTGCTGTTTTGAGGCAACATCCTCTCTACTGGAAAGGAATTGGTGGTCCTTGATAAGTTCTTCATGTCTGGGCAAGTCCATTTATATTTTTTTGCTTTGCTTTTCTCTGCTCAGCAAATGTCGGGAAGGCTTGGGTAATCCTCATGGTGAGGATTGTGAGAAGAGTAGTAATAACGATTATAAAATTTGCATCTATTTTGTATTAGAAAGATGTACTGCCAAGCTCTTGAACCTGCGTAAAGGCCTTACTGATAGGAACCAATGGAGCAGAACAGCAACAGGGACAAGGAACAAGAGGCTCTCATCTAACTGTTTTTCTTCTAGATTATTTGGTACCTTTTCTTAAGCCACAGTCCCTACAGTCGTAGTCACTGATCACAAAAAGTAAGGTTGAGTTTGTTTGCTCTCCTGTGCATACTCTTTGGAGTTTTTCTCTGTTAAGTTTAGCTCATGACATTTCATATACTGTCTCTGTATTTGAACTCTGATTGTTCCAAATAAGAATTTATCCAATTACCTGGGTTAAAGTCAGATCAAGATGATGCGACATACTGTAGGAAGAAGATCGTTTCTCTTTGACCTCCTGCTCTCAGTGCAATGGACAATTTTTGCTTACAGGGCAAATTCCTGAGCTGCGCATACATTGATAACCCGGAGCAGACATACAATAAAATCTGATCTGACCTATGCTACATTTGGCAAAAATCCCAGGTCAGTCACCTTTTTTTATGTGATTCCTCTCCCCTGCCAATAGTTATGTGAAAAAATTTTAACGCAGATTTCAACATCACTAACACTGCTGATTCTTCAGTATTGCTTCTGATTTGTTCTTAATGTAGCATTTATCTTAGACTCTAATCAGACTGCTTTTCTTCCTCCTTTTATTCCCTTCTTATTAAATCCTAAGTTATTCAGGAAATTATTGAGTGTTATCCCTAATATTTTTGTTTTTACTAGCTCACACTTATTTTTTTCAACTGGGACTGTATGCTGCAAAATTCACCTTCTCCCTCAGAATGCTGCAGGTATACATCTTTACATACATACTTGCTCACTCTTAAAACCTGATGGGAGGGAAATGCTTTGTTACTCTGTCCTATTCACGCAGAAAAATAACATCTCCCATCAGCAACACCGGACAACTGGTACCTAGTGAGACTCTAGTATGTGTTGTGTCTTCAGAGATGACAATGGTAATATTACAAAGCAGATTTTTTTGTAGCTGGTATTCTTTGATGGCATTTTTTACTTGGGATTCGGATACTAAGTGAAATTAGTTTGCTTAAAACATAGTCCTGAAACATGAGAACAAAATATATCTGTTCCTTTTTACTCTAAACTCCTTTTTACTGTACTGTTAGGTCCTTGCCTAGACTACTATTCTCTATCAGCAGTTAATTATGTCCTTAATACGAACTTCAGAACAGACCAGAGTCCGTATCTACTTAGCTCAATCGGGAAAAAGACCTAGTGACTTCAGTGAACATCATACCTGAGGCAGAATTTTTTACTTTTATTTTGAATTGTTTGAATTTAAGACAAATGCAAAATAAATTCTAAAGTGGAAGACTGCTAAAAGGTAATATACCTTAAAAAAAAATAAGGGATGCAAGTTGGGAAGTTGTTATCAAATTCAAGCCTCAAATGCAGGAAATTCTACTGAAGATGGATATGCAGGGGAAGCTGCAGTTGAAGAAAATGAGAAAGGAAAAAACCAAAGGCATGCAATTTACCTTTCCAGTTCTTTGTTTGGGTCATGGTTTTGTGGACCATTGGAGTGAGTGGCACTTCATAGTTGGTTTGGAACTACTTGTAGTTATAGTTGTACTTTGAACTGGTTTTAGGTTATGACTTTTATTTTTGCCTAGATTGGTTTTAATCTACATCATTGCCTGGTGTGATTTGCGGTTTAGTTGCACAAATATTTGGACCACGGCAAGGGTGGAAGTGGACTGGAGGTGGGTGGAACAGTGTTAGTACGTGTGCCCTTTTGATCAGCGGTATCAACTGAGATGTGAATCCCCTGCTGACATCAGTTAGGCCAGCACCAGTCCTTGAATATGCTATGCAAGCTGGCATAGGTTGTGCTGCCGAAGTAGGACCCAGAAACAGGAACACTTTAATACATCCACTATACTGTATTCCCAATCTAATTAACATGAAAAATGTCCCTGTTACTATAGAGGACAATTGAATCTTGTTGAGGTTTTCCTTTGGCAGTGGATACATTTTGGGACAAGTATTAGTTGTTTTTTCAAGGCTAAGAAGTAGATTTATATGTATAAATTATATATCCCCTAATGGTGTAAACTACCCACTGACTTTGGTAATACTGTGAAGGTTTGTATTCACTAGCCATGATCCATGAGATATTAAAAAAGGAGGGAAGGGGAGCAAATATAAATTTTGTAAAGGAAGTCAAGACTTTGGGCTAGATGGTCAACACCTCTTTCAGAGTAATCTTAAATAGAAGACAAACAGTGACAAGAAGATATACTCAAAAGAAAATTATATGAGTAAAACTATGCAAAACTAGGCTGGTGATTAATACACACACACACATTTTATGGCCAGGAATTCAACAGCAACTTTGCATAGCAGATAACTTCACACAGCAAAAGACATTTCTATCCTAAACAAAACCATTTTTTAAATTCACAAATATATCCTGTTAACAGGAGACATTAATTAAAATATAGATGAAAAATACAAATAAATAAAACATCTTGTGGTCTGTAATTTCCAAAATAAATCACAACAATTCCTTAGAGATATATTGGAGAACTGTGTTGGAACAAATAAAGGTCATGACCCTGATGATTCAAAGTAGAAATCATTTTCTAACCATGGTACAGCTCCAGTTAATATTGACTAATCGAGAACAATACTCTAAAGACAAAAATAGTGGAAAACATTTATTCTAATAGAAAAAGTGCTATTGTAAGATGTAAGTCTTAGCACCACTCATGGACAGGCTTGGTAACTGAACCAGCTGCAATCTACGCCTGACTTTCAAACCTTCCCAAACTGACACTGCTTTGCTGGTAAGAATATTTCTATCTATATATACAAAAGCGTCAATGGAGTTCGACTTCTGACACGCATGTCAAGACACTCCTGGTAATCACACCAAAAAGTGAAATGCATTTCAAATTGGATTCTTCCAAAGACCTTAAATGACATCAACAGATGTGCGCTCTTAAGCCAGCTATGTGCCTTTGCGGACCTACCTTGAGTAACCTTTCTGTCAACCTTATTAAGAAAGTATTTGGCACCAGTGAATAATTTTAGCAGTTTAGGAGTTTCCTCTCCCGCCTTTTTCTGACACTAGATTCCCTTCTTTCTGGTGACTTAGGTTTGTATGCCTCTTCTCCACCATACTTACCCACGATGACAATGTTGAGAGAAAATTACTGAAATGATGTTGGGTATGTATTTGTGGATGAGGTAGAGCATCTAAACACAACGGATATGTTTAATTAGAAGGCAGGGAAATTATAGGATTCAGTAAAATTATACTTATTGCTTAGATGTATGATCACTTCACTATTGCAAATGCATTTAAAAATTAGAAAAATCAGTAGACCATTTATGTACATACACTGGTGGGCTGAAGGAATAAAATTATCTGAAAAGCCTGACAAAGAGAAATATACTCTGGAAACAAAGTAATAGGACCACAATAATGAACAATCAAAATATTAAAGGTGTCCTTGTAAGAACAGAAATTAGCTTAACAAGGAGAAAGTTTAGAAGTATGATCAATTGCTGTCTGAATCTAGAGGCAGATGAAAGCGATTTTCAGCTGAATATTAGAGAAATATCCTGAGACTGAAAACTATTAATTTTCCACAACTACCTCAACTGTTTTCTCTGGGTTTTGGGGTTGGTTTGGGTGGTTGATTTTGTTAATCCCAGAATAACAGGAGAAGAGCTGCTATGCCTTGTCAAGATTATATCCTCTCTAATCTTTTACGGCATCCTTTCTCTGCCTTGGAAGTCACCTGGAAGCTTGTGAGGCTTTGAAGACAGGGAGACACCTGGCAGTTGTAACAAGCTGTGGCAATGCAATGACAACAGTAAATACCCTTCCTCTAAGCTCAAACAGCTCCTGGGCCCCTGCTGTAGGGAAGGCAGTTATTTCAGAAAGTAAAACTTCTTAAAGTCTTAAAGAGCATTTTTCCTCCATTTGCTAGCTCAGTTTTCCCTGTGTTAGGCTAAGACAATTATTTCTCTTATCCTCTGGCTGCCCTAGAAAACTCTCCTTTTTTTGCTCTTCCATTGGCACACAACCAAGAAACCCAACCTCCTATACAATATAATGTTTCGTGCTATTGCTGTCCACAGTGGAGGTAAGCAATAGCATAATCTTTTGTTATTCCATGTACTAGGATTTCCTTCTTTATTCTGCTTTTTGAAATGGCATTTTATCGAGGTATTTTATAGCTCCTAGGAAACAAACTCTCTAAGGACTAAAGTCAAGGAAGTCAAAGCCTGCTGGAATTTTCCTGTAGTAGAGTCAGCTCATCAGTTAACTGACAATAAACACAAAATTCAGTGAGTAGTTCGTTTGACACCCGTTTGCACCTTTAACGCTGTCTCACAACCTGGTGAAGGGTTGCTCTGGCATTATGAAATATGGATGTGCAAACAGGTAAACGTCCTTATGCAGTATATAAGGAACTTTCAGTGCATCTTTCACTTAAAAATCAATTAACTAATTCTTGATAGGTACATAATTGGAGCAAATAATTAGAAGGAAAATCTGGGCTACAAATTATAGCAACTGGATAAAATTTGTAGAAGGGGAAGCTGAGGCTTGAATTTCTTTGGACCTATTTTATACTTGTTGCTGTTTGTGCTGCATGAGTAAAGGAAATCTGCGTTCCAAACCTGATTTTCTATAGGTTGTGATAAAAGTAACTAAATGTGGGTTGGGGGAGGAAGGGGGTGGGGAAGACAAAAAAACCCAACCAACAAACCTCTGCAGCAATGAGGGTGGGTTAGTGGTATGAGGCAAAACCAATGTAATTGAGAATAGGTTCTTGAAACAGAATTAGGGACCATTGGGGAGGCTACTCTGGACACAAGAAGAGGCACACATTAACAAACTATGCTGTTTTAAAGGCTGTCAAACGTAGATTACTGTAGTAAGCAAGAAAGTTTTTCTTCTGCCATTCATCTCCTCCACAACTTTTAAAGGAAATTATATCTTATTCACTGTAATTTCTAGGATGTAATTACAATAAAGATTAATGTTCTCAAAGTGGGAAAGATGGGCTGAATTTTACATTGGAATTGAAGCAACAACAGCATTCCCCCCAGTGAGCATTCATTGCCTTGAAGGGTCACAGGGCTGAGTAGTGCAATGCCAAGCCATGCTTTCAAATTGACAAAAATGGTAAGAATTGGCAACCACTATCCTGTAGCTATGACTTTCTATGCTTTGTCAACTTGTGACTTCAGCAACCCAGTACTACAGAAAAAATGTGATGTATTAAGCATCAGTAAGGCCACAGAGTTACAGCCAATTCACATGTTGATATTCATGCTAGCATGTCTTTGTGGGGACCTACTAGTGGTGCCATAAGATATTTCATTGTTCAAAATTAAAAATAACGTGAGATTTTTAGCTCTAATCTTCTCAAAAATATTTCTGGTTAACTTCTGAAAGATGGTGCAATACTTATGCAGCAACTCACCTGCTCCTGTGTCGGAGACTGGGAGTTTTAGAGCCCCATTTCACAGCTGGAATTCCTGACCTGTTGTAAAGGGATTGGTTTTGCTACCTGAGGATAACTAAAGGTTTGTCACACTGGTGTCAGTTCCCCTCTGACATACATCCTTGCTGAAATCTCTCCCATTTGCAATAACCCAGAGCTCCTTTGGGATATGTACCCTTCATTCAAGTGAATACTAATCTACTGAGAATCAAACACTCTCTTATCACATGTGAACAAAATGGGTCATTTTGCTTCTCTTCAAGTGCAATGTATCATCCTAATAATGTGCTTTAGTCTCTCCTCTCATGAGAATAAAGCTTCACAAGTCTGCTTGGCTTCTAATACGCCACTGGTTTTGCTGCTTCACCCATGTGCTTGTCCATCATAGCAATGAAAAGCTACCATGATCTGTTCCATTAGTAGCATCGATCTCACAGACAATAGGATATTTCACAATATAGATTTGGATAGCAACAAAATTACATTCAACAGCGAGGTTTTAGAAATAGTTAAATCCCCATTTGTAAACTCTGGGATAATTTGCTCAGTTTCAGGTATAGAAAAGACATGATAGGTCTTATTAAATAATCCAAAAACTGCAAAGCATATTACTCTCAAACTATCCAGATTACTGTCTTGTTTCATTACAACAGCAGTTGCTGTTCACACTACTAAGACTGAGATTCATTTCTACTGTGGGAGCATTTCTGTTCTAAATCACATTGCTCAGAGGCTTGTGACTTAGTCACTTATAGATAGCCTTCAGCCAAAAAATGTCTTGGAGAGATTGTTTACCTTTGTGTAGAGGTACAGACATAGGTTTATGTTTTCTGGTTTTCCAGTTGTAGAGGGAAATGACAAGACTATGGGGATATGTTCTGGAGCAGTCTAACAATAGCTCTCTATAAGTGGTGTCAGTAGTAAAAGATCTGAGGCTTTGTTGTTTGAGGGAAAAACTTTGCAATACACTGTTGTGGGACTGGAGATTAAAGTGCTCTTTAGTAGGATATTCTTCACGTCGCCATTAGGAATGCCTTGTTTGCTTCATTGTGCTTCAGGGTTAACTAAGTCAACCTTCCTGCAGAACATTAAAAATCACCATATAGTTGTAGGTCAAGGGCTGGATTCTTGGGAAAAGGGAAGGAGAGTAATTGGCATTGAGGAGATGATGTGCAAAGTGGACACTAAAAAGATTTTGTCTTATATGACTCTGAACCTGTTCAGTATTGACACGCTAAGAAAACCTGGATCCTTCTTCCCTCTCTTGCTCAGTTTCAGAGTGTTAATTTCTGTTCACCTACTTCTAATTATCCCTTTAAGGTGGAGAATGTCTTTGCAGTGTGTCTAGGAAATATCAAATGTAATGACGCTCTATTCTCTTATTCAACCTGTGTCAACACGGTAATGTAGTTATTGAAAAAAAAAAAGAAAAAAATAACCAACGTGTTTTGCTCTGGTTGAACAGCAATATATTGACAGCATGAAATAGAAACTATTCGCCATAAGCTCCTCAGAGATCCCCTTGTACATAGGTGTTGCAGGTTGAGCCAGTTTTGGGGCAGGCAGGACAATGGGGTTCCCTGCTCTTTGTTGTATCTTCATGTAGGTGATGAGCATGTGCTATGTATAAACTGAAGCATGTCACACCACTTGGCAATCTGACAGAATAGCAAAGAGGGGAGTTACAGAGCTTATTGTCAGCAACCCACGTTCACTGGTCAGGAGTAAGAGTTGGGGAGGAATTGTTCATGCCTGTAATAGTCAACCAGATTTCTGGTGTGCTTGTATACAAGTTTGCTTTGGTGTCACAACATGCTCCTCTGTTGTGAGACCTCCTGGTGATACCTCTAGCTCCCAGGACAAACTTTGATTCATCTCATACTCTCAAGAGAAGACGGCAAATTTCTTCAGTTCAAGGTAAAGTTCCCATAATGTGGCTGTACATTTTCCACTCCTTTTCTGCATTTGATGTTCTTCAAATTTTGGACAAATCTATTTCCATCACCTTCATTTGTTTCTTCTTGATGTTGGTGATTTGTCACATCAGATCTTAAATGACCAGTTTTATGCCATGGTCTTGCTTGGAATTGTACCTTCTATTTTAATTTCTTCTTAATGGGCAAAGTAGGACTTTTCAAAAAGCACAATAGAAAGCAGGCAACGTACTCCTTGTTCTCGGGTGAGTCAGCTGGCTGCCATTTGTGCATTTGAAACCTCCCTTTATTCAAATGGTTTAACAATGGGATGAGGGATTGACTATACCCATGTTTTGCCAAAGGTTATGTACAGAAAATAGGACTTTTTTTTCTAGTCTACAAAAGGTGTCTCAGAACCACTCAGTAGAAGCCTACTAAATGATATTTTCTTTCTGAAAGCATTTTCTTCTCTAGCTGAATCCCAATATTGCTATTAAGTGCTGCACGACATGAAATATAAATTGTTGTAGACTGTTTATGCCAGTATGATATAATACTCTGGTCAGCTCATGTTACAGTTTAATAAAAAAGCCACCTAGATATTTATATGGAACTGATTTTAATAAATTTAGTATAGCATAACATATTTTACCTTATTAGACTCAAGGTGAGCTGAAACTGTATTGGCAGCACAATTTAGCATTTATAATATGCTTTTATTAAGATACACTCAGTAATGCAACTTTCTGAAATTAATCACTCTGAATTGTATGTTTTTAAACATCTTTGGGGAGTTGATAACATTCATCACCCTGAAATACTGAAGCTTGTTACTGTGGTGGTGTCATTTTGCTGGGCACTATTCAACGATGCTGTACATGGCATGCCTTTTAAACTATTATCTTCTGCTCTTAGAGACAGAAGGAGACTATCTAATAATACGACCTTTTTTCCAGATGAAGTTTTCCTATGACTTTTTGTTACTCCAGAACACAGAGCTGGAGTTATGACAGGGTGCATGTGAGAATACTTGATACTGAAACTCTGAATGAGCCGTTTGCTGTGCTGCCACGGCCCAGGTCAGCGGTTTCCCAACTGAGCTTTCCTCCTGTCTCGTGGAGAAAGGGATGCTGGCAGGATTGCCTCTACCATCTGCAGTAGCGTGTATTTGTTCACCTTAGGTGTGCAGGCACAGGCCTTCCTCTGGGATGCTGGTAGTGAGGTGTTCACCAGCGCTTGGGAGAACGGTACCAGTCGTATAACTCTTAGTAGTCCTGTCAAGGAAAATTTTATGATACATGTTTTATTCACAACAAACAGACCAAGCTGGGGAGAATTCTGTTTGCAGGATCAGTGCAGATTTCCCTCTCTACTTTCCTTTCCTCTTATGTAGCACCAGAGAATTACAAGGGTTAAATGTTTACAGTAAGTGGGATGGTATCTCCTTAGTAGCTTTTGTCTTGTTTCAGAAGCCTACCACAGTAGTGACAGAGAAGATGGCTTTGCTGGTTTTCCATCTACCAGAAATCACTCAGTCCAGCATGCCCAAATGACCTCTTCAAATAATCTGTGCTTAAGAGCAAAAAAGACAAAGTTATGTGTGATTCTACAGAGACTGCTAAGTATGGACCGGGAGTGACACAGTTGTAGCTGAATGCAGACTTCTGGCTTCACAAAACTGATGCTAGGAACATCGAAAAGTAAGCAACAATTTACTGTTAACAGGAAAATAACAGCGTAGCAGGATTTTCTTGGATTTAAAGATCTTGGTTAAAATTTCCGGACTCGGACAGCACCAGAGAGATGTATGCCCATTAAACACCAGGGTCTGCATGCCAGATTTGTCCTGTGTGCTCTGAAGAAAAGATGCACGTGGCAGCAGCGGTGCTGTACAGGAGAGTGAGAGTGGGAGCAATAATATTATTGTGCAAAAATTAGAACTGCAACTGTCCAATGTGAGGGTCTTGGCTTTGTCCCTGTTGAACAAACTACTACCCATCCAGAAGACAGATTCTGCTTCTCCTGAAGTCAGAGTAGTACCAGTGAATTTACTGGCGAGAAAACCAAGTAAGAAAACACCAAAGTAAACTATGGTTAACTTAGTGCAAATTTGAGATTGTAATGAGGTGAGTGACAGATCTGTGCTGCAGTCTTGATCAAATTATTTGCTTTGTAATTAATGTAAGTGTCAGATTTTTTTTCCCCCACAACTTTAGAATGAAGTTTTAACACACAAGAAAAGAAATTGTTCTGAGTGAAGTGCTTTACTAACAGAAATTATGAAACACGTCTGCAGGCAGTTCTCCCTGCTATTCAGGCCTTGGCAGAAGATCAGTCATATTCAATTATATGGTGCAATTTTGGCATGCAATATAGGGGATTTTTTAAAAGTCAGAAATATTTTCACTCAAGACCTAAAAACCCCAGAGTTTTTCATCATAAAGGGCAAATAAAAAATCCTGGATATAGGTATCTAGGCATTCCAACTCTGATTATTGAGATTTGATTGCTGAGGCTAGAGGCCGAAGCAGTTGTGAGAAACCTTAGCTCTCTGAAAGTATCACAGACCTAACAGTTGGCATGGTAGACAGTGTATACTCAAAATCTGGAAGGCATCTGACAGCACGTCACGTAAACTGTAACAGCTAAACTGAGAATAAGTGATATTCACATAGTTTACAGTGTGCCTATGTAAAATAAGACTACACCATTCTAAGACTATGAATAAGACAGATATTTTTAAATTTTAAGGCACCGCTAACCAATACACAAAATTGGATTAAAACACGGTGTTGCTGGTTTCACCTAAAAAGGCAGGCCAAAAAAGTGATGATAATGGCCCTAGTAAAGATTGCATCCATGAGCTTGCATCAAACTCTTGTCCTCTTAAGGAGCTATTCTTGCTTATAATTTCTTTTGATCTGGCTAGCACAAGTTAAAGACCTGTGACTCTAACTATGAATTATTTTTTTTTACTTACATTTTTCCCCTCTTAGAAGAGTTAACAAATTCTATGCCCTCTTTCTTGACTCGTTTTATTATCTCAGGTATTAAAACAGTTATTCACAATGGCCACCTGTATTGCAGATCTCTAAATGTGCTGGATACAATTTGCCTGTCACTTGCCTGGGAAGTACACAAAGCAGAAAAAATCTGTGGAAGAAAATTTGGCTTAAGCAGAGTCTCTGCAAGGTTGCTTATTTCTCAGAGTCAATGAAAACAGAAAAATACAATATGCAGGGCTTGTTAAGGAGCCTTTGGGGTCAGGCTGAGGTAAGAATCCTGAAGTGCAATGTCATTTGTGCCCAAATCAACATTTTAACTATTGATGCTGCTCCTTAGTAGGGGAAGAAGTTAAGGGGAGACAAAAGTTAGTGTGTTCCCTCTGACATTGGTAAAAAGAAAGCTCTGTGAGGAATTACGTACAGAAAAATGTGAGGCAGCTGCATTATTGACGATTCTTTGATCTATGAGCAAATTTTTATAGCATACTGTTGACCTGCACTACCATATTTCATGTTGTGTGCAATAATTGAGGGCTACAGTATCTGAGCAAGCCTTACCCTTGGTTATTCCCTGCCCTTTCTTTTCTTATGCTGGACCTGTTCTCTTTGTTAGGTTTTTCTTAAAAGCTTGTTTTCTCCATGGGAGTTCTATATTGGTTATTTCTGATATTTTAAGTCAGATTATAAATGAATGATTAACACCAAAAGAGTATAAGTTTGAATTAGAGTAGAGCCAGGGGGTTCGGCAGCAGGACTTCTTTTTATTCAATAGCTTGTGGAGGGAACAAAAAAACCCCAAAGTTATATGAGATTCTCTTTCCTGCTATTTCTAGCACTTTTTTCTCCAGTGTCCCATTTAATGAAATGTATTAGATTGAGCCTCAAAGAAAAGGATGGAGAAAGACAACAACTTAGGTTTTTTTATATCCCGCTTAGTACTGGGGAGTGTAGAAGAAAAAGAATGTAACCTGCCTGTCTTTCAGTGGTGTATGGTCTAGGGGCCACATTTACCCCCTTCTTCCATTTTAAAAACAAGGTCTGTATCGCCTTCCTTTGCATCTTTCTCCAAATACGCATACAGGCTGGAATCTGAAAGCAAATTCCATGTTCCCTAGGAAATAATACAATGGGAACGTATTTGATCCTGCAGCCCTAATAACTAAGGAAAAAGGGTTGCCTGGATTAGAAATGCAAATATTGGAGAATTTGCAGATATATTCTTATTAAGATTTTAGATGGATGAAACAAAAGCAGAAAATTAATTTTGCTTCGACTATTGAAATGCTTATTACAATGTCTTTCTGTAATATGTGGAAGTCATTTGCAGTGTGATATCCAGAAGTAGTCCTGGTATACATATGTGAATCTAGAGAGAAATACATACATGAGTTGTGATAATTTGAATTATTAGGCTAGCTTTTATGCTGAGAAATATAGCAGAACCTTATTCTTAGTGGTTTGAACAGAGAAGTGAATGGCAGATGCACGGATAAGTGGGGTATGCTTACATAAACTAGCAGCGGAGTGGGAAAACTGAAGACAATACCTCTTTCCAAGTCTACTGTCTCCCATACTTGTTTGTGCCACTTCAGTGAAGCTTCATCTCAGAGAAGCCCAAATAAATCTTTCTCCTCAGTTCAGTTAGGTACACATAAATACTTGTATGATTGTGTGCCTAAATTAGAGGGAGAACTAAAGAAAGATCCACTTTTCTGGGAATGGTTGTTTTATCTTCCTGTTTCTCTGTTATGTTTTTTGCATTTTGCACAAACACAGCAACTGTTCAGTAGCTGAAGAGTAAGATGCTCTATGTCCCTCTTTAGTGGAAGGAAAGACCTACTCTGTTTTGTAATGGAAATAAGCTGGAGATCATAATCCTGCCCTGCTCTCATAAGTGCAAATACACTCAAATACTCTTTTTCAATATCGAGCAGTATCAAGAAAAAAAGACACAATTTGTTTCATCACAATAATTAAGTTACTCCTTTCACTATCTATATTTTATATTTTATGAAATATATCTAATTCCCTTTCTTCTAAAAAGATATTCAAACCTGGATCTCCAAATGTGTACTTTACCCAATATATTCTGCACATACTGTTACTGCATTCATCATTGCTGTTATGTAAATTTAAAAAACCCTGTAAACACAAATTTCTGTGTTTCCATCTTAGGCTGTATTTTGCATGTACATAGAATAATTCCAGTAAGGGCAAGAATAGCGACGTTATTGGCAAACTGTGGTTTTGTCTTCCCTTTCAGGCAGTGTTGATCTTAAATGCCCTCTTTTATATCGGCATGCTTCGGTTTAGAGGAGTAGGTTCTGCCACCCGTTACTCATTCTTTCAATCAAAGGCAGACCAAGGCTTGGTAACACTCTGAGACAAATATTAAATAAAACTTGATTTATTTTTTTTTTTTAAATCTACCTTTCTAAAAAGCAGTAACTCTGCTAATGTTAGGAGAGCTGTAGAAAATTGTGAAACTGCATGCCAGAAGTGAGAGCTCCTTAAAGACTGTTGTTTCTAGGGTCGACTAATTTGAGAGCGACAGAACAATAAAAGGACAAAGGCAGATCTGTAATGCTGCTGTGGTCCTTGACTGTAACTACATCTCTAATAACTCTTTGCAGTCACAAGATTGTCAGACAGTGATGCTAGGTGAAATAGTGTTGAAAACACGCATAACACTTCAACATCCAAAGTCCTCAAGTATCCTTAAAAATCTAAATATAAAAACACGTTGCTGATTTTAATACCCATATGAATACCTCTGACTATTTCTTCAGATATGCATTGAGACTTGTATAAAGCGCGTTTTCCATGAGCTCTCAGGAAAAAACTTTAAAGATGAAAATTGATTAATGTTTATTTTACACACAGACATGGTAAAAAGGGAGCAACATGCTCACTTCTCTGGTGAAAACATCTATATTACTTTATTTGCATTTAACCCTTGTAAATGCGTATTTCTTGGAATAAAAAGACATCTCACTGTGCCTTGAGAATAGTGATCTTTCTTCTAAAGCTTGCTAGACATTATTCTGTCACTTTCTCGATTTGACTAACTGCCAGGGTATTTTCTTGTTTTCCTCCTTTCCCCCAGCTGGGTTCTGTTTATGTGTTGACTATAGGGGGAAACAGAGAAGTTGCTAGTATTGTTTCCATCTGGATATTTAAATTAACCAACCTATGTTGGGAAAATGATGCTTTTGCTTTTGAGAGTTAGGAAATGAAATCTAAACTTTACATCTGGTAACAGAAGTTTGGGACCCTATTCATCATATTTGTCCTCAGGACAACAACAGTCCAACACGACAGTTTGCAAGGAGACTAATAGATTGCATGGAAGCGTAGCCCCAGGCAAGAATGGATGGATAGGAGCTCATCTCCCATGCATTTCTTTTTGCTGGTCTCATTAGTAAGCAGCATTAGCTTCTGTGTTCTGGGAAGACAGCAGAATTATCAATAATACGTTAACGTAATTCCCCAAACAATTATGGACTGGAGGGACAGAACTGCCCATCCATCGATTTGTTGTTATGCCTTGTGTTCAACTACAGTACAGATATTTAGGATCTGTAAGTTCTGAAGATTTCATTCATATCTGCACTTAACCCACAATCCTTCTGATTCATCAATCACTTCTTAAAATGCTCTAAGCTGCGAAACTTTTTAATCTATTTATCCCACTATTTCTAACTGTTACTTCTCTCTTTAGCAGGAGATGCACTGTTCCCTGAAGTTTTGAAAAAATGAGTACTTTCCTGAAAGCCGCACCCCGAACACGTTTTCCCTAGTTCCTATAGAAATGAGGATATAATTGTACAAAGCTTACACTTCAACAAGGGTCCCCTGGACTATGATATTAGAAGCAAAAGCCACAACTGTTTCCAGCTCTTAATGCATATATATATATATACACACACACACATTTATAGACATGTATATATAAATATGTATATTTTTATGCACACCTCTCCGTGCACTGTATCTCCATGGCCCTTCAGCTGGAAAAGTTTGTTTCCTGTCAAAATACTTGAGAAGATTCATTATTTATTTCCCAAAGATTACTATGGTTTGACCTTGGCCTATTAGTTCTTAGACAGATTTGACTGCAATGCTCAGAAAATAAATGTCTCTGCCAAAACCACGTTCTAAAATGTAAATGACAGCTGCTTTCTTTCCAAATCTTGTCCATTAAAGAACTCTTGAGAAAAACAAACAAATTTAAACCTAAAACATGAGAGAAATTAACTTATCTTGGCAGAAACTTGGAGGTTATTAATAAACCATAAAGTGAAGAGATTGACTGTGCTCTGCAGGGACACCAGGAATAGCGATCTCTCCTGAAGAGCATTACTAATAAAAAGGATTGTTGGTTTGAAAAATTTCTCTTAATTTTATATACAGGGTGTTAATAACTAATTATATTATCTTATCTGACTTCAGAGTAGTGGTCCAGCTGCAACAAGTGCTTGTCCTGGGAGAGGCAAGCTAGTTGTGTTTGTCTAGTATGTCTAGCTGGTTTTGAATGGCAACCCTTAAAAGGGTTTTGTGGTCGTATGGTATAGCTAAAAGTTGTGTAACATGGGGTTTGGGGTTTTTTTGCATTTCATTAAGGCAAGTTTTTTTTTGTTCCTTGGTTCAGAGCTCCTATACCATCCTAAAGAAGGCTGCAAGTCTCAGGACTGTCTACCAAATGTCCCAAATTTTGCCTTGCGAAAAACCTAAATGGCCTGAAATCACCTTGGCCACCCCCAGCATCCTCACACTTACATAAGAAGAATCAACTTTTTTTTTTTTTTTTCTTACTCGGACACTTTCAATTTCCTCCAGCATCCTTCCCCATCCAGAACCAGGGATTACTATGTAGATAAGCACAAGAAAAATCCCCGGAGCAGTCAGAGAAAATAGCCTTCTGGCATCACCAAGTATAACTGCAGAAACATGACCTTGTTTACTCCCACCCGTTCTTGCTTTCCCTCCATTTGTTGAGAGAGACATATTTTACCCACTGATTAAATGATCTGGTACTTCATAATGGATGTAGAGGCTCATTAATTAAACTGATCTTAAAAATGATATCAAAGATGTGTTTAGTCTGCCTGGAGATGACTGAGCCTAGCTCCAACCGTGATGCTTCAAGGTCTGAGAAGCAGCACGGGTGCAGGGAGAGTGACTCCAGGTCATGAGTTCATATTTTCTCCAGACACAATACGATGGAGATACATCCACAGTATGATGTGGGTATAACAGCTGAATCAGTGGAAAGGTAGAGGTCTCCAAACAGTAGTTTCTTGCACAGCACTGATGACGTGTAGGGCTTATTTTGAAAGCGGTAGTATAATAACCAAATGCCCTTCCCTCCCACTCCTGTTCACCTCCCTGTCCCAGTGACTAAGCATGCGTTTGTCAGTAGAATAAAGCTATATGCCATTTGAAAGTAGGACTTAAGTTCTCACCTTTATAGTTGCTTTATGCGAATATTATCTAGGGCATAGGTAACAAGCTTGAGAATCAAAACTTGATACAAACACTGACCTCCAAAAGTTCAGAAGACCTCCGGATCCAGACTTGGAAGCGAGAGTCAGTACATTTAAAGCACATCACATATTTCAAACCCATTAAAGCCAGAGATGAAAAAAATTAATAAATCCTAAATTGTAACCCTAAATATTTTCAAACAGCTCCAGCTTCACTCTCCTAATACTGTCATACTTTTTTATCTCAATTTTCCACAAGCACATAGAAGACTGCTTCTGTTCATGCCTAAAAAGGCTTCAGTTTTGACAGGATTGAGTAGTCTAGTTCATGCTCAAAAAGAGTTGCTATCCAGAAAAAGGTTATTTTCTTCCCTTGCTGCTTTCTGCCTCATGGATCTTAACACAGTAGTCATTACTGGAGGATACAGGTCATTTAAGAGAAAGAGGAATATCTCTTGCTGCTTTCTCTGCTCATACAAAAGCCACGCTTAATGTCTTTGTACATGACTGTGAGAGACCCAGTTCAGCTTCATTCTCTACCTGAGGCAATTCTCATGCCGCTGTTGGGTGGATCATAGTGATTTTTATGTAAGATGTTTTCCATAATTTCTTTAATATTAAGAGAAAAGGGGAAAACTACAAATAAAAAAAGGATTATGATATCACAGTCTCAGGCACGTAACTGGGCAGGAGAATCCTATCTTCCGTTTACTAATCCAAGGCTTATCCAGAAATTTTGCTCTAAAAAAGTTATTTAACTTGCAACTCTCCTCTTGCACTAATTTGAACTCTTTTCTCTATTTTCCTCTAGCAATGAAGCTTTTAATCACAAAATACATCATGTGGGCTCTTCTTTCATAGAGCCAAGGTAAGAAAAGAGATTAATTATCATCACCACTTCCCTTTTTCTCTTCCCCCTCCCCTGCACTTTTTAATGGGCCTTTAGCCCCACTATAAAACATATGGTCTTGCTTTCTTTTGTGCTTATGACTTATGGATTTTCTTTTGATGCTTTTATTAGTGTTGCTGGCAAATTTTTGACTTATATCCTTTAGTCCAACTTGAAATTAATGAGCAGTTCCAAAGCAAAAATCCATTTACTCTGTGCTGAAGCAGTCTACCCATCTTGGGAAGAATTCCTCTGAGAAAACAGAGCTGGTTTACTCCTCTGTGTCTGAAGAGGAAGACCACTGGTGTACGTGTGCTCAAGTACAGGGTAGGTCTTTCATCCCTTCCCAAGCACCAAAGAGCATCGCCGCCGTAATGGTGTGCTCAGGGTTGCAGGTTTTGGGGGTGGGTTATTTTTTAAGACCACCAGCAGAATTGAGACAGCTGTTCTAGTGCCCTTTGCAGTCCCATTTCTCTCAAGAAGAAGCCCTAGCTGATTGAGGATCAAGAGCAAAGCCCGAGAGGTAAAGGCAACGCCCTGGCTCTGACGGGAGATGCAGCTGAGGCTGAGTGGTGAACTGGTCTCAGCTGTGCATCAAATGCCACCACCGCCCTGAAGCCAGAGCCAGTAATGTCTCTTTGGGCAGTATTTACTGGGAAAGGAAACTGCTTAATTTGTTGCTTTATGTTTAAGGGAAAAGGACAGTTTGTATCTTCTGTGTAAACAACAGCATTTCTCTAAATACAGGACTTTTATCAGCAATGTTTTCTGCGAATAGAAAGAACCCAAAGCACTTTTGCTCGGGCCAAGAAGGGTCAGCAATATATCTGTAGGCTGTGACAAGGTAATTAGCTGTTTACAAAAAACAAAAAAAAACAGGCAAAAAAAAAAAAGTGATCCATCTGACAGAAACTGTAAGAGAGCAGCAGCATTTTAAAGGTAAGCAGTTCAGCTTTAATGGCAGATCTGAGCTGGGGCTTTTTGATAATGAGATATACTATGTTTTGCAGCTTGTGTAGTTTGGGTGAGTGTCTGTGGAAATTTGGAAATCTGTGGAAATGGTCTTAACTACGTTTCCTTGCTTCTTAGATATCCTTAGCATACGAGCTTTCATTGTACAAATCTTTTAAAGCATATCACAGGAGGCCAAAAAGTTGCTTGCATTTCATCCCTTGATCCTCTTCTTACAGAGGCCACCTCTGCAGCCATCCAGCCCCCCCCCGAAAAAAAATCCTTCCCACGTACAGACAATTCAGTGCTTTTTTGGTTTTCCTTGATGCTTGAGTAACTCCTAATGGTCTTTTTTTGCAGTAGCAATCACCAGGGGTGTGAAGGAGAAGGGCAGATCAGAGAGAGTGCTTTCCTAGCAGGCACTGCTGGAAATTCAGGAGCATCCTGGGGCAAGTCTCAGGGTGGTGGTAGGATGGCATGCAGCGGTGATCCATTTTACCATGTAGAAATGTGCAAATATTTAAACACTTACATTTGGGAGGAATCTACTTTGGGCAGCAGTAATACTGATGTTCCTGCAGTAGCAAGTATCATTCTCTCAAGAAAAGAGCTAAAAAGGAGATGATCTGGAGGGATAAAATATATTCAAATTTTTTTTTGTCACCTCTCTGCACCTCTATGCTAACATAAGTTAAGGTAACGGACAGGAAAGGTAATAAAAGTTGAGCCTTGCAAAGCTGAGATGAGATCTTTCAGAGTATAGTAGCAGATGTTTAGTCCTTGCTGCTTTACTGAGACTCGGAGTTCAACAGCATCTTAGCATTCTTAATGGTCTGAGGGTATGGGGCAGGAAAATAGCCTTTACAATGTCTTGTAAATACTGCACTGCTGAAAAAATTTCCCAGCTACTTTTCTAGGCTGGCACAGGAGAGCTGACAGAGGAGGAAACCAAATTCTACTCCAGCAACTTTTAGGCATTGCCTTTCAGCGGAAAGGGTGTAAATGCAAGATGTCTTTCCCCCATGAATGTGGGGCCCTGCTCCTGCCATTACTTGTTCCTTTCAGTGTTCACAATAGTATTTAACGGTTGCTGCAATTTACCATCATCTGTTTAATGTTTTTATTCATGTTTGGATGGTAAACAGATTCACAAGCCTATCTTGTGGATTAGTTAATTTCTAAACATCCCTGATGAACTCTCTTTAGAATTCCATTTAACGGAGTCATAATTACTCGGCTTTCGTGTGCATCTATAGCACCTCGCAGGCTGCTGAGGCTCTGACATAAGCCAAGGACACAGGAAGAGCTAGGAGGTTTTAATTCCTCTTAAAGTATCAGTATGCACTTTTCCAATGAAGTAATTTCTGAGCAGAAAAAAATTTGTAATAGTAGCCATGGCTTACTGCTGTAAAAAAGGAATATGGCATGTAGCTTAAAGGAGAGCAAGGCCCCTTGATTGTATTCAAGGTCACTTGAACAGAAAATGAAATAAATGTAATGCTTGCCTTGCTTTCTTACTATTCTGTGGTGAAAGTCTCCAGTTTTCTCATCTGGAAGACAGGGGTAGCAATACTTCCCTTCTTTAATGATGTTTTGAGAGCTGTAAGCAAGCAACCTGGATGTAGACTCTTTGGTTGGTAACATTTTCCTATGAGCATATGCTTGTTTTGCTATAGCTCTTGGTCACTACCATGAGAAAATGTGCTTCTAATTTATCACCACCAAACACTCCAGAAGGGGAAGCCATAATCAGTTGGGACATTTTTATGTAGGGAGCTCTGCTTCAAGAATTTGAGTGCTGTTAATAGAGCGTAGTCATCCAGAATGCAAGTTAGTGCTTGTGCTTGTGGTGGTACTAGATCTTGTGATCTCTGTGGTCGTGAGGCAAGCACATACTTTCAAAAACACACTCAAGGCATCTAATTATAGTTTAGACAACTACATACTTTTAAAAATCATATTAATAAATCCTACTTGAACCTGTACAGGTTAGATCATCAAAATGTCTTAAAGTGGAGCCTGTTTTAACTTTCGTGTTTTATTTTCATTTTTACTTAGACAAACCCAAAGAAACTACAGAAATGCCCTGAAAGGGCTTTATAACTGGTTTTAATTCTTGTAATCAATAGCTATTCACACGTCTAAAGGAATACCCATAGAAAAACTCCAAGGAGTCAATTATAGCCCTCCCATAAGTTTAAATAGATAGCTACTGGCTCATTGACTTAATGGATCTAATTCTCTTTTGTGCTAATGCCACTTCAGAAAACAGGAGTTGTGTGAAGAGGTCTTAGTGTAAATGGCAATCATAGTTGAAAAGAGTTAACACCTGAGTTTAGTCCTGTTTGTGGTAGTAGAATTTTAAAGCATCCCCGTGAAATGGAATATGCCTCATTCTCTGTTACCTTAAGGCCACATCAGGGACATTTATCAGTTTCCAAAGCAGTTTAATTGGGATTGGTTGCTGCCAGAATGGATAGATTTGTAAGGAAGAGAATGTAAATATAGGAAAGTGCAGAATTCTTGTGTCCTATTCTACGTGATTGCACAATATTTTACTATTTTTTAAAAAACCAGGATTCTTAGAACCAACTGTACTATGTTACAAAATAGATTAAACCAAGGCAGTAGACTGTAAGAGCATATTTGCTATGCAAAAGTAAACAATAAGTCACTAATGTGTAAATTTGCACTAAAATCTTATAACCGAAGACATGTCAAATACAATATCTGTAGACAATTTGAAAAGAACTAGAAGATAATTTTTTTAAATGGTTACAAAAATTTTTCACTTCTAAAATTTCTTATTTTGAATATATTTTTTAATGCAGTGCTTTTGAATATAATACATGGTACACAATGTAATATGTTTATAATTCTTTTGGTTTTGCATTTGCCTTCTTTTCTTTGTGTATAAAAGAGTCTGGAAAGGGAAACTAAGGATGCAGGGAAATTATTGTCTGGAGAGGAAGATGAACCACAAACCAAAAAATCACACACAATATCTTCACTGCAAGAAAAAGGTGGGAGGGAGCTAGTCAAAATTATTGAAATAGCTCATGCTTTTACAAAGCAACCCATAAACTATGCCTTTATGTGCATGCTTTGTCCTTACATATTTTGTTATGAACATGTCATCATTCTTTCCCCTAACTTGAAAAACAGAAAGCCAAAATGGAAAGTGCACTCGTAGCTAGAATTACGAAGTGTTATCTTGATTCTCACTTCTGCAATAAGAATACAACCCTAGGAGGGATCTTCATTTACACAGAAGATACTCTTGTCCCTGTATTAATGAATAAACTTGTTGTAAACTATGGAGAACTGGGTTTTCCTCTTGAAAAAACACTTCCACACATATGACTGCATGTCAGAATAACAATTTGGAGGTGCAGTTCCGTAATATCTCCTTAACTGGCAACATCTCAGTGGACAGTTTTGGTCCAGTTCAACAGCTTTCCCAAAACAGGAGGAGGTCATTTTTCCTTTTAGTCTAAAAAGACTAAATGACATAAAACACTCCACTGTGTAAAGATGCAAGAATAAAAATGAGATTCAGTCTGTTTCATCTTTATTTGATCTTTGCTTCTTTAAATTTTTAGTCGGCAACTTCATTATTAATAGAGCAGCTCAGAGTTTCACACCTAATTAATGCCTGGTTAAACACCATTTAAAATGTGATTTTTTTTGTTTCCTTGAAAGGCAATTCTAAGGCCATAGTTTTGTGTAAATTTAAATTGGCATAAACTGCCCCTCTGTCTAAAAGAAGCAGTTTCTCTTGGAGGTTAGGTCTGCATAAGTAAATAAGTAAATAAATCTGGCTGGTTTAGCTTTGAGCACAGATAATTTCTCTGCTCCATTTCATTGGGGAGGCACAGTGGTATTAGTGTTCGTGTTCATGTGCCGAGGCAGAGCAGGCCTGCTGCTTTTGGAGATGGTGCTTTGGGGAACACATCTCAGGGAAGTCGGGGAATTTTACTTGAACGGTCACAAATCAACAGAAATTTCTGATGATGGATTTCGATATTGCTGAAAAGGACAAACTCTTACACAAACCACTTGAGTGAAGACCTATCCTCCCCTTCCCCAGGCTTAACTTGCCATATTTTTTGCCACGGAAAGGTCAGAACGAGGATGGTTTTTGCCTCCCACACATCTGTTGTCCTGCCCTAGGCTCCACATTGAGGAGCTCAACCGGCGGGGCGGACGAAGGGAGGACATTATTGCCCTGCCGCATTTTCTTCTTTGCTTGGATTTTCATAGGGATTGCAGAAGGCACATTCTTGACACCCAGACATTTCACATCCTGATTTCAAGCCTTCACTTCAAAACATGAAAGCTTTCCAGCACAGTGAAAAGCACTGTATTTTTGTCCCCTAAAAGTAGGCTGAACTATTTTAAATGAAACTTGAAGGAAAAAGAAATCAGCCTGAGGTAGACATGCAACGTAGAAAATTTCAGTCTCAGCAGCTTAAGTTTGTCTGCTGTTGTTTTTAGGCTAATTTTGGCCACAAAGGATGCAAACAATGTATGGAAAATTAATTTAGGGGGGAAACGCAGACTTGTATGAACTCTCTATTCATATCCTGAATTTAGTTTACTTGAAATTAAATTCTTATTACGGGAAGTTGCCAGCAACATTAGCTAGGGGTGAAATAGGTAGATCCTGTTTAGGTAGATCAGTTTATAAGGCATGCAAAGGTGTGGCTTAATAGCTGGATGAGCCAGGGTTTCAAGTACTTAACAGGCACAGCTGAAGTCAAACTTTCAGCAAACTCGAGTCAGGTGCTGAAAGGTTTCAAAAATCTGGTAGCAATTATCAAAATACAGGTTGATAATACATTTGAAATGTTTAATTTCACATCTTATTTTATTTTAATCCAGACTTCCTATGTTTATGTAAGGGCAGAAAACCCTTTTATTTTTTTTTCCCTACTATGAAAAGGTTTTATTCACCATCAGTGGTCCAGCATTCACAACAGCAGCTGCATTACATGGAATTAGAAAGAAATATGACCTGTAGAAATATTATTAATTCCTTATGGGTATATTAAAAAGCGCAAAACAATTATCAACAATTCAGCCTGTTTTTTTATATCACAAAATTTACAAAATCTAATTGAAAAAAGAACCGTGGAAATGCTTTAGCCAAAGTAACAGAAGGAAATTTAACATTAAGTATTCAGCATCAAATACCTAAAGGGACCACTTAACATTATCATACTGTACAATGTTTAATCAAAGTTATAGTTCCCACAGCAATTTTAATTAATTTTTTTATTGTATACAGCTAACATTTCTGAACTACTGTACTTGTCATTGTTATGTCTTCATATGACCAAGCGAGGCAATATTGAAGACCACTTGAAGATCAGTGTGAAACAGACAGAGGACTAAACTGAGGGACCAGAGCTAGCATTATCTATTTATGCAATTATTACCACACATTTGTAATACTAAATTGGCAGCTCCTGAAATCACACAAGTCTATGATAATCTCACTTTTTTCCCTCCATTACTTCTGTTTATATGGTATGGCATTTAATCAAGATATTGTATAGTATGAACTATACATTTTATAGAATTGCTTAGGATCTATGGAAATATAGAGTAAAAAAAAAATAAACACCACATTCCAAAAGACAAGCATTAATGAAAGGAACAGCCAGAATCCTTATCCTACTGTGCTTGTTTTCCTTAGAGCTAGTTCCAGTTTCATGAAAGACACTTTGATTCTTCTGTTTTTTTCAACCATTTCAATCTGATATCTAGTTAAAGGAGAAGAAACTCATTAAAGAAAGTTCTGGATGTCAGGGTTCTAAAGAAAGCTTGGATGTTTGAACCTTAAAAGCTTATGAAACTATAGATACATGATGGGTACGTAGTACCTATATGTGGATATATTAATATATGGAGATAGACAATGAAAATTGTGCATAATTACATTTTCTAATATTTGAATGTTTGTGGTACTGCAGAGTGATTAACAACTACTGGATTCTGCATAGTGTAGAAAATGAAAATGAGAACTAATATTCTCTTCAGATTCCAATTCTCTGGTAATTGGCAATTCTGTTCTCACTGACTTCCTCGTGATTTACTTCTTAACAGCTTAACTGTTTAATTTGAAATCGACGCTGTTTTAAAGACTATCTTAAATATCATTCTGTGCACTATGTTCCTGAAAATGTGTTTTAAAAAAACCAACCCACATCTTGTGTGTGCAAGGCTCTGCCTCTCTTTTTCATTTGGTGTTTTGTGGCTTTGCATAAACCTGGCTGTTGGCCCATGTCCTTACTAAATACAGCTTTTTAATTTATTTTTAAAGCATCATGAAGGGCAGGTATTGAAAATTTGCTAATTTCTAGCTACAGTCTTAGGGGAGGTGGACTTTACAGAGGCATCATTGCAATATGTAGATATTCCTAGTAGACCTGTTCAAAAAGACTCTTACTTCCAAACGTTTTGATGGGAACCAGAGGAAAAGAATCATAAGATCTCTCCCTGTCCTAATAAAAGGTTTATTTTACAGCAATTTTCTGATTTTTCCCAGTCTCCAGCTGATGGGATGTGTGGATTACAGAGCTGGCCAACACCAAACATATGACTTGCAGCTTATTAGTGTCCCTAAGGTCACAAAGGGATAAGCTTTTGCTGAAATGCTCTTTCTAAGGAAAAAGGAGCAGGAATTAACACATTCAGGGCAGAAAAAGGTACTTTACTTTTTTTTTGTTTGTTTTCAATGAGCAGTTAGCAGCTATGTTGTGGTGGGTATCTCCTCGCAGTACTCCTGAGGAAGTACCTTTATCTGATGTTCACAGTAAGGCAAGCTGCAGTTATTCCATTGTAGATTGCTTTGGAAAGCTGCTAACTTTAAGTGCTTATCTTTAGAGACAACAGGAGAAGTTTCCTGTTCATTAAACTGTGGAAGAGTTACTCAAGTTAATAGTTGTAGTTACCTCTGCTGAAGTATGTAAAATTCAGTGACAGGGATGCGATTTACTGATTATGACAAACTGATATTGTCCCAGGACTTGTTAAAAACTCTTCTTGCTATAAAAAAAATGCACTAAATGTGTAAGAAGCAATTTCCAATTGCCTACTGAAATAACAATACTTGAAAATTGGTTTTATTGTAAGTTAACTGTGTATGTTATTTAAAGAGCTAATCAGTGAGCTACTGGTAAGGGAAGCAAAATCTAAGCTGCAGAGCTAGGCAGAGCGCAGTTGACATGAGGTTGAGAGATTGAGGTTTTCCGTTATAAATAATAATAAAGCTAATATAACAATATTAAGGTTTGCTCTCTATTGCTGTTAGTCTGGAGACAGACAGAGATCAGGGGATTAGTTTATCCTTACGGTATCTGGTTTGGACCTTAAAAGATTTTTCTTCAGATGCCATTAACTGGAGCAAAAGCTGAGCCCCCATCGGCAGGGGCTGTGCAGGAGTCATCTAAAGCAGGAGTCAGTTCACCACTGCTGTGAATCTTCTGAATCAGGAGAAAAATTCTGTCCTTGAACAGCTCATTCTTCGGTAACCCCCAAATGGTGCTTTGACTCCATTTCTGTCCCTTCCTGTTCCCATCCACATTTTCAAACCTAGCTGGTCACTAACCAGACATTGTCCATCTTTATCATCTATTCAGCAGTACTTCTCGTTGTCCACACGCATCAAACTCCGAACCTCTTGGCTTGGAAAGAACAGGGCGGCTTTGTAACCCCCTGATAACGGGTGGTGGTTGTGGAAAACTGGAGAGAGTGACTTCTCAGCAGGACTGCCCAGTGGAACTTCCAGTTGGTAGCAGCTGAGGGCTGCTGGCTTTACTGCCAGTCAGCTCACCGTCGCGATGGAGAAGTGAACCAGATTTATGTCTTCATGTCTTTTTTTTTTTTTTTAGGTGCCATGCTTATGTCTAGATTTTGGACGCAGGAAATCGTGCCCTCTCCCTCTCTTTGAATTTCCTTGTTTTTCAGCTTAACTCCAAACCTGTGCTACTGTTGCATGCGTGCACCTCCTTTCCTCTGTCTTTGATCCTTTTATACTTGCCCCGTGAAAGTTATCTTTAGATTTGTTTGTTTGCTTTTGACTCAGACATCAGTCAGCAGCATTGCCTTTGATGGCTGGCTCAGTCTGACATTTGCCTGTGAAAATACAGTCATGTTTCCACAGGGAGGCACCAGCCTTCTGAGTTGCTTTTCTGAATTATACAGCCCCTCGCTGGGCGACGTTACAGAGGACATGCAGCAATCTCTGGCTGCAGCACTGGTTTCTGGGCTTATGAAAAACCAGAATCCACATTGTGTTAGAAACTTTGGACTTGTTGGAAAGATGCATCCAAATTTCAGTAGATGATTTTTTTTTTCCCCTCTTCTGATTTTCTTGAAAGGTGAATTCTTATTATGTTAGTAGCTAAGATGTAACTCTGATTTTCTTGAAAGGTGAATTCTTATTTTGTTAGTAACTAAGATGTAATGACTTCTGACAAATATTTCTTGCAGATTTATCACAGCTATTCTGAGTGAATGTTATCCACTGACTCCAAGGCAGTGACTTCCTGAAGACTAAACAAATAATTTGAATATTCTCTTATTCAAAATAGAGAGGAACCTTGACTGCTTTCTAGCATGCTTGTATGCTCACTTGCATAGACATAACCCATAGATGTATCAAAAAGACATGCAAAGGTTGGAAAAAAAATGAGCACAAAGCATTTCCTAGATGCCTTTTGAAAAATAGTTGTATCTCAGCAACAGTCTTTGCATTCATGCTTCACTAACAGTAAGTGCTGTACACAATAATCTTACCTACTTAAAATTGTAACAAGAACTTTAAAAAGGCTGTCTTATCATAGTGTAACAATATCCCATGGCACTGTTCACTTTTTAAAAATCACCTGCATTTTTGTGATATGCAGATAAGTATTTTCAACAGTCAAAAATGTCTTCAATATCTTCTACTACTTTAGCCTGCTCTTTAGAGTACAGGAAAAAAAAAAAAAGAGGGGTAGGGGAAGGATACAATCAGCTTTGAAAAATAAAATGGTATCTACTTGCCAGGTTTCAGGAACAGATAATTTCTCGTTTACAAATCTATGCTTCAGGCATAATTCAATAAAATGTATAAAGCTTTTGTGGCCTTGTGAGATTCTGTAGTGGAGAAACTGGATATATTTTTATTGAAGATATCTTTTAGAAATTTATTGAGTAACAGCCATGAGGTTCTGTTTCAGCTTCAGAGCAGCGTTGTGGTTTTATTATAGTAACATCCAATTGTAATGCCCTTTTTAAGGCTGTTCAGACAATTGTGCTATTTCCCCTCTATTCAGAAGCTTTGTTACTAAGTAGAACAGAAGTCTGAAGTTTGTGATAAAATGGGCTTTAAAAAAAAAATCTCTGATCATGAGCAAATGTTGATGTATTATGAAAATGACAGATTATCCATCTTTCTCCCCTGTTTTCTAATTTTAACATTTTAATTCATCCATCAATTCATATATACCTTAGTTTCGTGTCTTCACGCCTTAGCCTATGTCATTTACTTTTTGTTCCCAACAGTTAAGGCACCATTTCAAATTTTCTCCATCTTTTCTTGTATCTTTGATTTTTAGGCTTGTGGGGTTTTTGTGTTGTTTTTTTCCTATCCATGCTGAATTACCAGGGAATAGGCAGTAAGAGGTACCGAGAGAGAGAAGACAAGTAAGACCAGAAATTTTTATGTTTCCGAAAAACGTTCCTTAGGGACCTGAAGTTGGGATTGTGGGCAACAGGACCACGGTTGCTTCTTCTGGCATTTCTTTTTGGAGATGGGAAATGTTTGCTCCAGAAAATTCATGCCACTGATAATAACTGATTTCTTTTAATCGGATTTATTGTGAAGAACAAATCTGAAATGCATTGTTAGGTTCTGTTTGGTGTGGTTTTTTTTTTTTTTTCCTTCTGTAAAATCATTTTTTAAATTCTGGTACACAGAAAGCTTGGCACATGTTACAAAAATGCTGCAAAATACTTTTAGATAAGACCAGTATTCCTTTGGGTATATTTATACCTTGGAAAAAAAATGCACTATAAAACATTCATAACAAGTCTACTTGTAAGAAAATTATACTTCTGGAATGTATTTGCAAAGGAAAAAAAAAAAAAGCCAGAGCTTTTGTTTTTTTCTAAGTTTAGCAATAGCATGCAGGAATGTATGGTCAGGAGTTGAGAAAGAAAGAAAGAAGTAACACAGAGATAGGGATATTCCTGTAGTTCCAACACAGAATAATTTTTAAATATTTTTTAATTCAAAAGTGATTTGATTTTTGATTCATTCTTTTTCTTAAGGGAAAAGCTATGCCAATATTAGTCCTAGAAACTTATTTAAAAACAATGTCATTTTCCGTTATAATTTTGTTAATTTAATACACATTTAGTGGACAGCAGCAGGTTAATTAAAGGCAAGATTTTAAGCTGTTGCTACTTGTTTCATACTTTAATAACAGGCAACATTGCTATTGCTATTCCTCAAAATCTCCACGCAGTACCTCAGTGGAAGCTGACATTTTGCTGTTATGTTTTAAGATTAGGTCTCCTTCTGGGAAGAATACGAAGATAAAAGAAATACAGTCTGACAGTGAAAATGAATGGTTATATAAAGACGTTCCATAAAGCTGTGAAGAAAACCTGTCGTATACTTGGCTAGTCTAATGGCATAGCTATTAGAAAATAACTAGTGTAAATCATGTACGTTGGCCAGTTATCCTGTCTAGAGGCGTCCTCATATACAAAGCAGTTCCAGACGAATAGAGCTATGATCTCTGCTGAAAACAAAATCCTTGAACCCGTTCTCTTGTCCAGCTGGAGAGGAATTTGTAATTTGCCCACAGAAGTTGGCACACATGTTGATTTTGGAAATCTGCCTCTAATTAGCAGGTGTTTAATATTCCAAATGTATTTGTTCAGGTATCCACAAGCAAGCAAGCTTCCACTGCTACTCTGTATGCAAAGAAATTCTCATCCATAGGTTAGTAATGGAAAGTGAATTGAATTATAAACAGACACTGAAAGAGAAGATAATGTCCTGAAAAGAAAGTCTTGCAGCTATTCTAGTCTTATTAACCAAAAAAAAAAAAAAAAAGAAAGAAAAATTCAGTAAAGAAATAAAAATGCAGAATAAATTTGGCCTTCTCCTAGGACAGAGGAAAACACTGCAAATTATAGAGCCAATCCCTGATGATATAACCTCAGAGCTACTCTTATCTGTGCAGACTATTAGTAGAACAAAAGGAGAACAGTGAAACTGTAGACTAGTACTACATAGGCTGAGCTTTTATTGCTGTGCTTCTTCCCGTGGCGGTGTAGTGTGTCACATCAAAGGTATTCTAAATTTGTGGTACTACGATAGCCTGCCGGCAGTGGGGATAGGTATGTGTGTGCTCATCACCCATATTCCAGCAGAGGATTAATGCCAACTATTTTATAGAATATAATCTATGCTTTATGAACCACGCTTCAGTAGCTAAAAGCCAGGTTATACAGTTGCTATAAGAAAAGCAAAAAGAAAAATGCACCCAACCAGCAGATGTATCATTGCATGCACTGTGGCATAGCGTATTGCTTCACTATTTCATCATAATTTGCCAGTTTAGAGGGATCACTGTGCAAAACACTTCTGGAAAGAAGGAAGGAGGAGAACACAACCTTAAAGTGACAGTGTTTTGAGCACCAAATCAATAACTGCTAATCGCTGTATTCGCATTAATACTTCGGTAGAAGAGAGTTACAATCCATGCTTTGCATACACCAATTATTTTAAATAATATTACTCCTGAGAAAAATCACAGAAGTGAATCTCAGAAATCTCAGAAAGGACTTTCAAACAAATTGGCTACAGGTAAGATCTCCTGGTTTTGGTGACTTGCTTGATGGTGTCTTATTTGAATCTTCAGTGGCTCCTTTAATTGTTTTTTCTAGGCTTTTACCTGCTACTACAGGTCAAAATGATTGATCGGACATACTTAACATCTATTACCAAAAGCCACACCAAGCTTAGTTTTAATATGATTGTTCCATACCATGTCTTACAATTACCAGGCACAAGTTAATTATGGGCATAAATTAATGAAGAAAGAAGAGGAGATTATTGTAACAGATGAAAAGTCAGCAGTAAGCTAGATAAACTTGGAAAACAGGTATTTGCTCGTATTTCTATGTTACAAATAAAAGATATGTCTTCTACATCCACATTTGATCCAGTGTCATTTTGCTGAGACAAGATCCTCCACCTTGTATCTGAAATTCAGTCCATGTTAAACATGTCAGTTGAGATCTGTTAAAAGTTAGTTTTGTGAAAAATGGGCAAACTTCGTAAGTGAACTGCCACTGCCAAGCAGAGGTTTCAACAGAAAAGGCTCCATCCATCTAGTTCTGTTCCCAAATCTCCTCAAGTAACTCTGTGATCTTTTTTTTTGAATGAAAGTCAATCATGTGTAAAATCCTCCACAATAATGACACCTATGCCTTACAGTTAAATAAGTAAATGTAGTATTGCGCATCTTCTCCATGTGCTAATGTACCAAAGTTCTTCTGCAACATACAAAGAGGTTATTATCATGCAAACAATCTTCTGCTCATCTTGAAGCAGATGGATCCTGTCTTATTAAAATTGCCACACTTTCTGCAAATGACAGAGCCCTCATGTTTCCACATGTTGGATTGCTCCCGAAGGAGGAAGGCAAACAGATTCTGTTGCTGCTGATGCTGGCACTGTTTCCCTTCCCTTTTGCATGGAACATAATAGTGGATATGTTGTACTTGGAAGTATCATGACCCTTCCCACATACCTTCCTTTAAAAATGGTGTGGTGTTTAGAAGAGAGTAACAGGTTTCAAATAATAACAATTAATTTAGATTTAGAAAGCTGAACGTGCTACATTTGCTTTATTGATACAAGAAAGTATCGATAGGGAAACAAAATCTTCCAGCATATCAAAACTATTATCAGGAATTTATGTCATTTCTGCACATGGGACAAGACACAACAATCTTAATCTGTAGACAAAGGATTTATGTAAGGAGGTAAGCCAGGAGTTTTTAGGAACAGGTCACACAAACATCTGCCTAGGTGTCCTAGGTGTGCACTGCATCTTGCCTCAAAGGAGGAAGACGAACTAGTTAATGCCATTGGATGCCATTCAACCCAGCACATCTTTGATTTTCACATCAATAGGTACTTCCCTGGAAAGCTTTTGTTGTTTGAAAGAATTAGTATAATGCAACACAAAGGAAGGTGTTACCCTCTAAATGATAGATATGTTTCAAGTACAGCCTGACTCACTGAAAAAGATTTTGGAAGGCCTCCAGCTCTTCACTTTCGCCCATCACCATACTGCTCTGCTATTTTGGACAAGTTGGTTTTAATATTATTTTTTCCTGAGTGCCAGATAAACAGAAACCCAGCTGTAATCTCAGTCAGATGTGTGGTTGCTACTGCAAAAAGAACAGTCTGTTTCTCTACAGGCATTAGCTGACTGTTCACTTGGGAAATGTCTCTCGGGATGGTCACACTTATAATTTTGTTTTTTAAAAATCAGTGACTGTCTTCTTTGATAGACAAGTATTCTGGTTTGCTTAAGAAAGTTGAGTTTTCATAAAAGTCAGGGGGAAATTGCCCTTTGATTTTAATACTGTTGGGCAAACTTTTCAGTTTGTTTTCAATCTTCTGAAATGAACTGGACCTTAACTCAGATGAGTTTTCTTGGCTCTGATGTTCTAATGTTTATGATTTACTCATACAAGTTTGAAAGAGAAAAGCAGCTTTGAATCTGATAGTATTTTTTAAGTAAGGATAAAAAGAATCAATCTTTAGGATGGTATAATTTTTTTCAATTAAAATATTTTTTCAGTAACTCCACAGGTGTGACAACATTCAGAAGATCTGATATTTATTTCATTATATCATAACGAAATGAGTATTTTCAGATAGTTAACTCCAGCCTTTGCTTCAGAAGAGGGCTGGGAAATAACCAGGCCCTTCATCATCTTTTAGTTTGTCTTGGCTCATCTGGTGTGAGTCTTGCCAATATTGGGAGGATAATGAATATTCTTTTAATTATTCTATTGAAGAACTCATCCCTTCACTTAGACCTCCTTTTCATAGGGTTGTGGGTTTTTTTTCCTTTAGTTCTAATTTCTTTTCCATTCCTAATGAAGATCTGTGGATGCTAGGTCCATTACACAGCAACTGGTATTGAGAAGTGTTGATATTCTTCTAATCGTAACAAAACTGATGTAGCGTAATATGAAGAAAGCATCCTAGGAGACTTTGCCTCTGTCCAAGCTCTGCTCAGCAGAAAACCAGTGCTGAAGTTAAGTATTTTTAAGCCACCTGTATCTTTTCTAGATTTCAGGCCATTTGTAAGCAGCCTGTAAGGAATGATTTCAGCAAACAGGGATTAGACTCTCCCAGCTGTCTTGCATCGGTGTGCAAAAGGAATGATAATACAAGAGACGATACAAAGGCCACTGTAATTAGAATATTCAGGAGTAATCCTTGTCAGGCTTCTTAGCCAGGTTTATTGATGCTTATAGAGAGGAAATTAAAGCTGCACCAAAACCTGATAGGGTATGGTACAGTCGGCAAGGGAAGAGTTCATGTGAGGTGATGAAAATAAGTTGTGGTACCTCGATTTCTTTCTTGAAACTTATGAAATGGTCAAGCTTAGCAGTGAAACCTGAATTTCTTTACCTCCCCCATGGCTGCTGTTTTCATTTTTACAGCATCCTTTGTGTGGCTCATACTTTGCAAACAAATAAGGGAGCATAAGGGAACTGTCTCTGGCTGCAGAGGCAGTGTATATGAGTAGGTAAAAGCCATAGGAACACATACAAAAAAGTGGTTTTCATTAGCACTTTCTGTGTAAAGGCAATGCATGTCCTGGTGCATCATGTCGTTGTATTCTCAAACTAAAACCATCCATGTTGTGTTATCTTTATCTATGTCTGAAACAATTATCTTTTGGGATTATGATGTGTATTGTGATACTGCGTTCTTTCTCCCCATTTTGGTAATCATCAAATTCTTAATAAACAGTTTTATCACTGAGCTGAGACTCCCAAAGGCGTAATTTCTCCAGTGCTGTGACAAGAGATAATAAAGCCAAAGGCTCAGTCTTGTATTTATTTTTATTGTCTCAGAAATGGTGCTACTCTAAAATATGCAAGATTTAAACTGGTATTACAGAGGTGAAAGGTTGAATGTAGTCTAACTGCTCATTGCTTTCTCTTTATGCATCTCGCCATCTGCTTGCAATCGGGTTTTTTTCCCCCTTCCCTTCATACTTGGTACTCTGTCTCTCAGAAGCATTTGAAGATTGTACTCCTGTCTTCATTAACATGTCGGAAGGCACAACTGCCAGGACTAAACAGGCATTGTGTACAGTTCAATGGAAATTGTAGTTAAAGAGAGCGTAGGCACCCCATGGTCCCGACATGCCTTTTGCAGGCTGTCGCTCTGGGTGCGGTGCCGTCTCATGGCTGCACAGACTTGTAGGGGTGGCAGGTTTGCCTCCACCTTGGCATGGTGGGTACCCTTGGGGGAAATTTTTTCCTTTTTC
The DNA here is from genome assembly GCF_000690535.1 of Cariama cristata. Lineage (NCBI taxonomy): Eukaryota > Metazoa > Chordata > Aves > Cariamiformes > Cariamidae > Cariama > Cariama cristata. The sequence goes on along the minus strand of NW_009607626.1, from coordinate 2,651 downwards.
GATCATTTATAGAGGGATATGAAAACCATGGATTTTGGAGGGCCTTGTTACCCCTGTTCTTTGCAGATGCATTTCGTATAATGTTCATACCCAAATGCTACTATAGTAATACCGATAATGCTTTCTCATTTCGGATGTTGATAGCTTGTCAATGCTTTATCGAAAGCAAATGTCATTCTCACACCATGGCTTTTTACTAATGACAGATAGATTATGACAATGAAAAGTTTCTTCCCTCTCCTTGTCCATTTTCTGTATTCCTACACTTTCTCAATAGCAGATTTCTTGAAAGTTGTTTTGAGCTTCTTTCTTAAACTTTTTTCATTACACTGTAGATTCATTTTCACCAGGTGCCAAGAAATACCTAGGGTTGCTTAAGAACAGAAAATCAGGGTTGTGGTTTTTGGGTTGGTGTTGGTTTTTTGTTTTGTTGCTTTTTTCAAAAGCAAAAGATGCTAACTTGGAGACTTTGTAGTAAAATTGTCACAACCCTAATGCTCTTTGCCTTATACATGCTTTGTGACCCACTAACAATTCTAGCTATTTTGTTCCTTTGTTCTTGCACTCCATCGCCATTGTCACTTTGTACCTCTGTGAGGCTCCACTGACGCTTTACGCCTGAGTCACACTTGGACACCCTGACTTCCCTGTGTGCACTGGAGCCCTGTTTGAAGCATACAGTAAAGCCTTCGTTACACCACTAACACAGCTTTAGTAACACAGAGCGTTGCTGGACTTCAGTTCCTTTGAGGAGAAAAGGCTTTGGTGGTTTTGCCCTTGGTTATCTCGTAGTAAAAGCAAAGTTTGTATAAAACTCTTTGCTTTGGCAGAAGAAATAATTACCATTCTTTTCTTATCAGTTACGAATCTTTTTGGAGATGTGAAGTAAGTACATATATCATTCAGGGGGAAATTGGACTTAACAAAAAGTGTAATGCTGCATAGTGTAATGCCAACAAAGATCTTGAAGGCTATTAGATATAACATACAGTGCAACCAATACAAGGTTGTGATATAAAGCATATTGTTTCAAATAAACTTTCAGAACATTTTATTGGCATTTGAAAACAGAACCTGAGAAGAACAGTTGTTATAGATGTTTATTTCCTATTGAGTTTTCTAGACTTTTGAATATATAAATTTGCAGATGCTAGCTCATCCAGACACCTGGGAAATACGAAGCTTGGTTTTGGTTTATTGTATCTATCAAATACATATATGCTGGGATAACATGTCCAATAGTCATTCCATTTCTTACACCTTGGGTGGCTAATTTTGGAAAAGATTTCTCAGAAATGCATTTCAAGGAACTTAATTGAAACTACTGCCATGTACAGGTGTTTTCAAAAAAAAAAAGATACTGTTCAGTGTTGTGTACATAGCTCTTACATGTCTAATTAAACTGCTAATACATTTTTAGCCTGGCTATCTTTATTATTTTAAGATCATGTGAATGCAGCTTTATTTAGCTGAAAGAGTTTTTCAGACCAGATATATATTGCTATGGAAATAAAGATGTACATTGAATTATCTTCTTACGTTGTCAAAAATTAGGTTCTGTTTGTTTGAAGTTATCAATTCTTTTGCCAGTTTACAAAATTCATTTACCAGCAGAAAATTTTTCATGCTAGGACGGTGTCATTCTTTTCTTCTGAATAAGAGTAAAAATAGATCTGTAACAATAGATACAGTTCAAAATCTTTTTGTTTTTATAGCATATAAATAAACTAACATGCAGAAGAGCCTAGTTTTCTCACATAAATTGTCATCAATGATTCAGAGAGATACATGAATAAATTATGCCTAATTAGCATCACATTTATGGTTATTAAGCATTTTTCTTAACATTAAACATTAAAACTAACTAATTTTAAATAACCATCTGTTTTTGTACATTAAATCACAATATTCTTTCTGTAACTAATATTATTTTGTTAGTCTTCCAGGCAAGATAATAAAGCAAAAAAATGAAGATGTCTATACATGAATCCATCACCAAGGAAAAACAAAATGCTAATGAGTATCAAGGAAATAGGTAATTAATGACTATTGTGAGTGAGCGATATGGCTACAGCCTTTGAAAGGCTGAACAAACAACAGAGTGAGAACACACAAACATTAATGTAAGCTTGTTCCTGTTGGTACGTAACCTTCCACGTCTGAGTTATGCCAAATGTTTGCTATGTGGCATTTTAATAACATATAAATGACATTCCGTTCCCAGTCAGGTTGTAAATGTGCCGGAAGATGAGCCAGCAGGGAAGAAGACTGGCCTGGCTGAACAGAGAGCTTTGGCTGGAACGCAGGAAAAAAAAGGAGCGGTTATGACCTTTGGAAGAAGGGGCAGGCACCTCAGGAGGACTACAAGGATGTCATGAGCTTATGCAGAGAGAAAATTGGAAGGGCCAAAGCCCAACTGGAACTTCATCTAACTACTGCCATAAAAGACAATAAAAATATTTCTATAAATACATCAGCAACAAAAGGAGGGCTAAGGAGAACCTCTATCCTTTTTTGGATGCAAGGGAAAACATAGTGACAAAGGATGAGGAAAGGGCTGAGGTACTTAATGCTGCCTTTGCCTGAGTCTTTAATAGTAAGTTGTTCTTGGGGTGCCCAGAGCCCTGAGCTGGAAGACAGGAACAGGGAGC